>NC_092037.1:47258981-47359183 GCF_003086295.3 Arachis hypogaea | reverse complement strand
AATTGTCAAATAATTAGAAACAATCCACAATGACCAAATAAGTTTCCAACACCAATAAAAAGGAAAAGAAAAAGAAAACATATGCAATGAAAGTAAAAAGAAAGAGAAAGGAAGAAGAAAACATAAATAAAGAAGGAATAGAAAAGTAAAGAGGGAAGAAGAAAAGAAAAACCTTGATAATGGTGGGAGAGAGAGAAAGAGTAAAATGAGAATGAGGGAAGAAGGAAGAAGGGGGAGAAAGAAATGGAGGGAAAAGAAAAAGTAGGATTGGGGGAAGAGAAAGATAAGATATTTGGCAATTAGGATAAGCTGTGAGGCGCAAGCGACGCGCATGCGTGAGTGACGCGTTCGCGAAATGCGCATTAATTGAATCGACGCAGACGCGTCGGTCACGCAGACGCGTGACACATGCTATGCTACTGGCGCGAGGGCAGCCTCACGCTCGCACAACTCTCTGTTCGAATTTTTATTTTGCCAAATCTGGCGACGCGACACGTGGGTCATGCGATCGCGTGAGTGGCCATAGAGGATATGAGTGGACGCGCAGCCATGCGTCCGTGGAAGAATTTGTGCGTTCAGCACGATCCAGCACCACTCTAGCACAACTTTCGGTCGTACACCCATTTACGTCAATTTCAGAGCACGTGGCCGCGTGAGTGACGCGGACGCGTGGGGGCCAGTTTGCACTTAACGCGGACGCATCAACGACACGGTCGCGTGGATGATTTGTGCAAAGGCACGCCTCCATCCACGCTCTCGCGTGACTCTCTGTTCAATTCCCTTTCTTCGAACCACTTGTGCGCGGACGCGCCAATGCTGTGGTCGCGTGCATGATTTTTTTTAGCATGTAATGCAGATGCATGAAATGTATAAGAAAGAGAAAAGTTATTGATGTGAAAATAAAAAAAGAAAGGAACGATCATACCATGGTGGGTTGTCTCCCATCTAGCACTTTGCTTTAACGTCCGTAAGTTAGACGCTCAGTAGCTCAGTCTTTGTATGTGGGGATCTCCAAGAGGAAGATCTCAACTCCTTGTTTTTCTTCATCTTCTCACCATGGTAAGCTTCAACGATGTCCATTAACCTTGATGAGTTCAGAGCTGAAGGGTGACTTAGATGAAAACTCCGTACGGCTCAGCCCTCTCGACTTTATGGACCTTCCCACCTTGATCGCATTGCCTGGCATGAGCCTCAATCTAGAGTTTAAAGAAGGACCAAATCCCAGTTGGAACTCTTTCTCTTGATGTGCTGATCATGTACAGCCTTCATTTCTCCTTGTATAGTCTTGAGTTCTCATAAGCTTCTAGGCGAAGGCTCTCCATTTTGCAGTTGCAACTTCCTTCAGCTCCGGCTTCTCAAATCCCATGTTGCATTCCTTTACTACCCAAAAAGCTTTGTGCTCCACCTCAACTGGAAGGTGACAAGCCTTTCCGTAGACTAAACGGAAAGGACTCATCCCAATGGGTGCCTTTTATGCTATTTTGTATGCCCAGAGTGCATCTTGTAGTCTGGTGCTCCAGTCTCTTCTATGAGGTTTAACTATCTTATGTAAAATGCACTTTATCTCTCTGTTAGACACCTCGGCTTGCCCATTAGTCTGAGGATGGTAGGCTGTTGCTATTTATGAATGATCCATGCTTCTTCAGTAATCCTGTTAGTCTCCTGTTACAAAAATGGGTGCCTTGATCGCTCACGATTGCTCGTGGTGATCCAAAGCGACAAATAATGTGGTTTCTAACAAAGGAAACAACAGTGTTAGCATCATCAGTACGGGTAGGAATTGCTTCCACCATTTAGAAACATAGTCTACAGCTAACAATATATAGAGGTGGCCATTAGAATTTGGAAATGGACCCATGAAGTTAATGCCCCAAACATCAAAAATTTCACAGAAAAGAATAGTTTGTTGAGGCATTTCATCCCTCTGGGATATATTACCAAACCTTTGGCATGGGGGACAAGATTTACAAAATTCAGCAGCGTCTTTAAAAAGGGTGGGCCACCAGAATCTACAGTCTAAGATTTTTCTAGCTGTTCTTTGAGGTCCAAAATGTCCTCCACTCTCAGATGAGTGACAGGCCTCTAAAATGGACTGGAATTCTGATTGAGTCACACACCTTCTAATTACCTGGTCAGCGCCATATCTCTATAAATATGGGTCATCCCATATATAATATTTAGACTCGCTTTTCAGCTTGTCTCTTTGGTGCTTAGTAAATTGTGGAGGAAAAGTGCAGCTAACTAGATAATTAGCTATAGGTGCATACCAAGGGATTACCTCAGATACTGCTTGTAGGTTATCAAATGGAAAATTATCAGCTATAGGAGTGCAGTCATCCTTAATGTGTTCAAGGCAACTCAAATGGTCTGCCACTAGATTCTGGTTACCACTCCTATCCTTTATTTCTAAATCAAATTCTTGTAGTAGCAGTATCCAACGTATAAGCCTTGGTTTGGATTCCTTTTTAGCTAATAAATATTTTAGAGCTGCGTGGTCTGAGTACACTACTACCTTCGTACCAAGTAAATAGGCTCAGAATTTATCCAGAGAAAAAATAATAGCAAGAAGCTCTTTCTCAGTAGTAGTGTAATTGGACTGAGCGGCGTCTAAAGTTTTAGACGCATAAGCAATAACAAAAGGGTCCTTACCTTCACGCTGAGCCAGCGCTGCTCCTACTGCATGGTTGGAAGCATCGCACATGATTTTTAATGGCTGGCTCCAGTCCAGTCCTCTCACAATTGGAGCTTGAGTTAGGGCGGTTTTCAGCTTATCAAATGCTTGTTTGCAATCCTCACTGAACTCGAATTCAATATCCTTCTGCAGTAGTCTGGATAGGGGAAGTGCTACCTTACTAAAGTCCTTAATGAATCTTCGGTAAAAGCTGCATGTCCAAGGAACAAACGGACTTTCCTCACAGAGGAGGGGTAAGGCAAACTAGAAATAACATCTACCTTTGCTGGATCTACAGAAATACCAATATTAGACACAACATGTCCCAGTACGATTCCTTGTTTAACCATAAAATGACATTTTTCAAAATTCAATACAAGGTTTGTACTGACGCATCTATCTAATACTCTAGATAAACTATCCAAGCAAAGGTTAAATGAATCACCATAAACACTAAAATCATCCATAAAAACCTCCATACAGTCCTCAATAAGATCAGAGAAAAGACTCATCATGCACCTTTGGAAAGTAGCTGGTGCATTGCATAGGCCAAAGGGCATTCTCTTGTAAGCATAAGTCCCAAAAGGACAGGTAAAGGTAGTCTTTTCCTGATCCTCAGGAGCTATATGAATATGGAAATAGCCTGTGTAACCATCTAAAAAGCAATAATGTGATTTACCTGACAGGCGATCCAACATTTGATCAATGAAGGGAAGAGGGTAGTGAACTTTACGAGTAGCTTGGTTGAGACGCTTGTAATCAATGCAGACCCTCCAGGCGTTCTGTACTCTGGTTGCTATGAGCTCTACATGCTCGTTCTTCATTGTAGTGACTCCAAACTTCTTGGGCACCACTTGCACTGGGCTCACCCATTCACTGTCTGAGATGGGGTAGATAATACCTGCCTCTAATAGTCTGGTCACTTCCTTCTTGACAACCTCTAAAATAGTGGGGTTCAGTCTTCTTTGGGGTTGATGAACAGGTCTTGCTCCTTCTTCTAAAAATATCATGTGCTCACAAACTTGAGGGTTGATGCCTACTATGTCTGCTAAACTCCACCCAATTGCTTTTTTGTGCTTCCTCAGCACACTAAGTAACTGCTCTTCCTGTTGAGAAGTAAGGTCCTATGCAATGATAACTGGAAACTTCTGCTTGTCCTCGAGGCAAGCATATTTGAGGTATGGAGGGAGGGGTTTCAATGCTAACTTCTGTTCATAGTCTGGCTCTGGATTATCTGGAACTGGTGGCAGTGGTAGAGTACCTGCATTGTCCTCGGAATTCCCCAAACTTGGACCTTGTCCTATGTACTTATCTTCAAACTCTTCCTGGTGAACTTCAGCTACGGTTTCATCTATGATGTCACACTAGAAGATAGAACGGTCTTTTGGAGGGTGCTTCATAACTCCATTCAGATTGAAGCTTACTACTCGACCGTCTATTTCAAAAGAGTATGTGCTTGCAAAAGCATCTAACTTGAACTTCGAGGTCTTCAAGAAAGGTCTTCCGAGTAGGATTGATGATGGCTTCTCTGAGTCATGTTAGGGCATCTCTAGGATGTAAAAATCAATGGGGAAAGTGAGACCTTTAATTCCCAGAAATACATCTTCAGCAACTCCAGCCACTGTAATAATACTTTTATCTGCTAACACAAAATGAGCTATCAACCTTTTTAAGGGAGGGAGCCTCAAAACATCATATACAGATAAAGGCATTATACTAACACATGCTCTTAAATCACACATGCAGTCAGAAAATATCACACCTCCAATGGTACAGTTAACCATGTATGGACCTGGATCACTACATTTATCAGGTATATTTCCCATTAAAGTAGATATAGAACTTCCTAAAGGAATAGTTTCTAATTCATTAATTTTGTCTTTATGTATGCACAAATCTTTTAGAAACTTTGCATATTTAGGTACCTGTTGAATAACATCAAAAGGGGAACAGTTACCTCAACCTTTTTGAAGATTTCTACTCTTTTGGGATCAGATTCCAATTGCTTCCTGGGCTTCCTTGCAAGTTGTGGAAATGGAATAGGAACGGCGTCCTCTATAGTGTCTGTGCCCTTTGGTGCTTTTTTCTGTAATTTGGCGTCTTTTCTTTCAGCCATATCTTGCATGCTCTTCTCTTTTTCAACATCTTCTATTTCCACTACCTCTTCAGCTGAGGCGTGTTCAGGTGGGTTTGGCTCTTCCTGATTCCTCTCTTGCAATGTGGTTCTGGACCTTAGGGTGATGGCATTAATACCACCCTTTGGATTGGGTAATGGTTGAGAGGGGAGTCCACCAAAGCTTGAGGACTGGTTGTTGGAGTTGGTCAGTGATCCAACCTGTGAGACAAGGGTTTGCAAAGTAGAAGTCAAAACATTCAGAGTTGTATTAAAGTTATTTTCCATAGCCTGTTGTCTTCGATCAATGGCTTGTAGTAATTCATCCTTAGGGGATGAAGAGGGATAAGTGAGCTGAGAGGTTTGCTGAGAATTTTGAGGTTGTCTGAGATGAGGTGTTCTATAGGCCTGATTCTGATTCTGCTGCCTGAAGTTGTTATTATTATTCCACCTCTGATTTCCATTGTTATCTCTGCCTCCTCTGTTATGATTGTCCCTCCAACCCTGGTTAGAATTGTCTCTCCAGCCTTGGTTAGAGTTATCCTGCCATCCTTAGTTATAGTTGCCACCTTGATTGTACCCTTGATTGGGGCAGTCATGAAAGTTATGAGTGGCTGCTACAGTGTTGTCTTCTGGTTGGAGTTGCGGATACTCATCGGTATAGTGACTGTAATCTGCACAGATTCCGCATACTCTTTGTGGAACCAACTGCTGGCTATGCTGTGGTGGAGAAGGCTGAACTTGTTGAGGCTGTTGTTGATTCAGTTGCATCTGCTTTAGCAAGTTAGTCATTTCACATAAGCTCTGAGCTATAGCAGCAGTCTCTTTACTAGTGGATACCTCTGTAAAAGCTCTTCATTGACTTTGTTTCTGCCTGTGATTCCTAGTAGAGTCAGTGGTGCACGAAATTGTGATCAATACTTTTCACAACTCAAATAATCCCCGGTGATGAAACCAAAAACTTGGTGTTCAATACCATGGCATAAACACAACTTCGCACAACTAACCAGCAAGTGTACTGGGTCGTCTAAGTAATAAACCTTACTCGAGTAAGGGTCGATCCCACAGAGATTGTTGGTATGAAGCAAGCTATGGTCACCTTGTAAATCTCAGTCAGGCAAACTCAAATGGGTATGGTGATAAACGCATAAAACATAAAGATAGAGATAGAGATACTTATGTAATTCATTGGTAGGAACTTCAGATAAGCGTATGAAGATGCCTTCCCTTCCGTCTCTCTGCTTTCCTACTGTCTTCATCCAATCCTTCTTACTCCTTTTCCATGGCAAGCTTAAGCAAGGGTTTCACCGTTGTCAGTGGCTACCTCCTATCCTCTCAGTGGAAATGTTCAACGCACCCTGTCACGGCACGGCTATCCATCTGTCGGTTCTCGATCAGGCCGGAATAGAATCCAGTGATTCTTTTGCGTCTGTCACTAACGCCCCGCCCTCAGGAGTTTGAAGCACGTCACAGTCATTCAATCATTGAATCCTACTCAGAATACCACAGACAAGGTTAGACCTTCCGGATTCTCTTGAATGCCGCCATCAGTTCTAGCCTATACCACGAAGACTCTGATCTCACGGAATGGCTGGCTCGTTTGTCAGGCGAGCACTCGGTTGTCAGGCGATCAACCATGCATCGTGTATCAGGAATCCAAGAGATATTCACCCAATCGAAGGTAGAACGGAGGTGGTTGTCAGTCACACGTTCATAGGTGAGAATGATGATGAGTGTCACGGATCATCACATTCATCAAGTTGAAGAACAAGTGATATCTTAGAACAAGAACAAGCGGAATTGAATAGAAGAACAATACTAATTGCATTAATACTCGAGGTACAGCAGAGCTCCACACCTTAATCTATGGTGTGTAGAAACTCCACCGTTGAAAATACATAAGTACAGGGTCTAGGCATGGCCGAATGGCCAGCCTCCCAATGATCTAAGAACTAGGTGTCCAAAGATGATCAAAGGATCTAAAATAATCCAAAGATTCCCAATATAATAGTAAAAGGGTCCTATATATAGAGAACTAGTAACCTAGGGTTTACAGAGATGAGTAAATGACATAAAAATCCACTTCCGGGCCCACTTGGTGTGTGCTTGGGCTGAGCAATGAAGCATTTTCGTGTAGAGACTCTTCTTGGAGTTAAACGCCAGCTTTTATGCCAGTTTGGGCGTTTAACTCCCATTTTGGTGCCAGTTCCGGCGTTTAACGCTGGAATTTCTAAGGGTGACTTTGAACGCCGGTTTGGGCCATCAAATCTTGGGCAAAGTATGGACTATCATATATTGCTGGAAAGCCCAGGATGTCTACTTTCCAATGCCATTGAGAGCGCGCCAATTGGGCTTCTGTAGCTCTAGAAAATCCACTTCGAGTGCAGGGAGGTCAGAATCCAACAGCATCTACAGTCCTTTTTGGTCTCTGAATCAGATTTTTGCTCAAGTCCCTCAATTTCAGCCAGAAAATACCTAAAATCACAGAAAAACACACAAACTCATAGTAAAGTCCAGAAAAGTGAATTTTAACTAAAAACTAATAAAAATATACTAAAAACTAACTAGATCATACCAAAAACATACTAAAAACAATGCCAAAAAGCGTACAAATTATCCGCTCATCACAACACCAAACTTAAATTGTTGCTTGTCCTCAAGCAACTGAAAATCAAATAAGATAAAAAGAAGAGAATATGCAATGAATTCCAAAAACATCTATGAAGATCAGTATTAATTAGATGAGCGGGGCTTTTAGCTTTTTGCCTCTGAATAGTTTTGGCATCTCACTCTATCCTTTGAAATTCAGAATGATTGGCTTCTTTAGGAACTTAGAATCCAGATAGTGTTATTGATTCTCCTAGTAAAGTATGATGATTCTTGAACATAGCTACTTATTGAGTCTTGGCTGTGGCCCAAAGCACTCTGTCTTCCAGTATTACCACCGGATACATACATGCCACAGACACATAATTGGGTGAACCTTTTCAGATTGTGACTCAGCTTTGCTAGAGTCCCCAATTAGAGGTGTCCAGGGTTCTTAAGCACACTCTTTTTGCCTTGGATCACAACTTTATTTCTTTCTTTTCTCTATTTTTTCGAATTTTTTTTTCGAAATTTTCTCTCTTTTTTTTTCATCGCTTTTTCTTGCTTCAAGAATCATTTTTATGATTTTTCAGATCCTCAATAACATGTCTCCTTTTTCATCATTCTTTCAAGAGCCAACATTCATGAACCACAAATTCAAAAGACATATGCACTGTTTAAGCATACATTCAGAAAATAAAAATATTGCCACCACATCAAAATAATTAAACTGTTATAAAATTCAAAATTCATGCAATTCTTTTTCTTTTTCAATTAAGCACATTTTTCATTCAAGAAAGGTGATGGATTCATAGGACATTCATAACTTTAAGGCATAGACACTAAGACACTAATGATCACAAGACACAAACATGGACAAACATAAGCATTAATTTTCGAAAAACAGGAAAATAAAGAACAAGGAAATTAAAGAACGGGTCCACCTTAGCGATGGCGGCTCTTTCTTCCTCTTGAAGATCCTATGGAGTGCTTGAGCTCCTCAATATCTCTTCCTTGTCTTTGTTGCTCCTCTCTCATGATTCTTTGATCTTCTCTAATTTCATGGAGGATGATGGAGTGTTCTTGGTGCTCCACCCTTAGTTGTCCCATGTTGGAACTCAACTCTCCTAGGGAGGTGTTTAGTTGCTCCCAATAGTTTTGTGGAGGAAAGTACATCCCTTGAGGCATCTCAGGGATCTCATGATGAGTGGGGTCTCTTGTGTGCTCCATCCTCTTCTTGGTGATGGGCTTGTCCTCATCAATAGGGATGTCTCCCTCTATGTCAACTCCAACTGAATAACAGAGGTGACAAATGAGATGAGGGAAGGCTAACCTTGCCAAGGTAGAGGATTTGTCCGCCACCTTATAGAGTTCTTGAGCTATAACCTCATGAACTTCTATTTCTTCTCCAATCATGATGCTATGAATCATGATAGCCCGGTCTATGGTAACTTCGGACCGGTTGCTAGTGGGAATGATTGAGCGTTGAATAAACTCCAACCATCCTCTAGCCACGGGTTTGAGGTTTCTCCCATGACTCGGAGGTGGAAGCTTTTGCCTTCCCTTTCCTCTTTCTAAAGGTTTCTCCAGCCTTGGATGCCATAAATGGTTATGGAAAAATAAAAAGCAATGCTTTTACCACACCAAACGTAAAAGGTTTGCTCGTCCTCGAGCAAAAGAGGAAAGAAGAGAGTAGAAGAAGAAGAAATGAAGGAGAGAGGAATGGCTTTTGTTTTCGGCCAAGAAGGGGAGAAGTGGTGTGTATGTTGTGTGAAAATGAAGGAGTGAAGGAGGGTTTATATAGGAGTGGGGGAAGGGTAGGGTTCGGTCATGTATGGGTGGGTTTGGGTGGGAAAGTGGTTTGAATTTGAATGGTGAGGTAGGTGGGGTTTTATGAAGGATGAGTGGTGAAGAGAAAGATGGGATTTGATAGGTGAAGGGCTTTTGGGGAAGAGGTGTTGAGGTGATTGGTGAAGAAGAGAGAGAGTGGTGGGGTAGGTGGGGATCCTGTGGGGTCCACAAATCCTGAGGTGTCAAGGAAAAGTCATCCCTGCACCAAATGGCAAGCACAATTGCGTTTTTAGCCATTTCTGGTGTTAAACACTGGGCTGGTGCCCATTTCTGGCGTTTAACGCCAGCTTCTTGCCCTTTTCTGGCGTTTAACGCCAGTCTGGTGCCCCTTTCTGGCGTTAAACGCCCAGAATGGTGCCAGACTGGGCATTAAACGCCCATCTGCTAGCCTGACTGGCGTTTAAACGCCAGCAGGTTCTTCCTCCAGGGTGTGCTGTTTTTCTTTCCATTTTTCATTCTGTTTTTGCTTTTTTCATTGATTTTGTGACTTCTCATGATCATCATCCTACAAAAAACATAAAATAACAAAAGAAAATAGTTAATTATAAAACATTGGGTTGCCTCCCAACAAGCGCTTCTTTAATGTCATTAGCTTGACAGAGGACTCTCATGGAGCCTCAGAAATGCTCAGAGCTATGTTGGAACCTCCCAACACCAAACTTAGAGTTTGAATGTGGGGGTTCAACACCAAACTTAGAAGTTGGTTGTGGCCTCCCAACACCAAACTTAAAGTTTGACTGTGGGGGCTCTGTTTGGCTCTGTTTTGAGGGAAGCTCTTCATGCTTCCTCTCCATGATGACAGAGGGATATCCTTGAGCCTTAAACACCAAGGGTTCTTCATTCACTTAAATGATCAACTCTCCTCTATCAACATCAATCATAGCCTTTGCTGTGGCTAGGAAGGGTCTGCCAAGGATGATGGATTCATCCATGCACTTCCCAGTCTCTAGGACTATGAAATCAGTAGGGATGTAATGGTCTTCAACTTTTACCAAAACATCCTCTACAAGTCCATAGGCTTGTTTTCTTGAGTTGTCTGCCATCTCTAGTGAGATTTTTGCAGCTTGCACCTCAAAGATCCCTAGCTTCTCCATTACAGAGAGAGGCATGAGGTTTACACTTGACCCTAAGTCACACAAGGCCTTCTTGAAGGTCATGGTGCCTATGGTACAAGGTATTGAAAACTTCCCAGGATCCTGTCTCTTTTGAGGCAGTTTCTGCCTAGACAAGTGATGAGCGGATATTTTATACGCTTTTTGGGGGTAATTTCATGTAGATTTTAGCATGTTTTAATTAGTTTTCAATAGAATAATATTAGTTTTTAGGCAAAAATCATATTTCTGGACTTTACTATGAGCTTGTGTGTTTTTCTGTGATTTCAGGTAATTTCTGGCTGAAATTGAGGGAGCTGAGCAAAAATCTGAGTTAGGCTGAAAAAGGACTGCTGATGCTGTTGGATCCTGACCTCCCTGCACTCGAAATGAATTTTTTGGAGCTACAGGAGTCCAATTGGCGCGCTCTCAACGGCGTTGGAAAGTAGACATCCAGGGCTTTCCGGCAATATATAATAGTCCATACTTTGTGCGAGGATAGACGACGTAACTTGGCGTTGAACGCCAAGTACATGCTGCTGTCTGGAGTTAAACGCCAGAAAAACGTCATGATCCGGAGTTGAACGCCCAAAACACGTTATAACCTGGAGTTCAACTCCAAGAAAGGCCTCAACTCGTGGATAGCTTTAGTCCCAGCCCCAGCAAACACCAAGTGGGCCCCAGAAGTGGATTTCTGCACCAATTATCTTAGTTTACTCATTTTTCTGTAAACCTAGGTTACTAGTTTACTATTTAAACAACTTTTAGAGACTTATCTTGTACCTCATGACATTTTCAGATCTGAAATACATACTTTTGACGGCATGAGTCTCTAAACTCCATTGTTGGGGGTGAGGAGCTCTGCAGCGTCTCGATGATTTAATACAATTCCTTTGTTTTCCATTCAAACACGCTTGTTCTTATCTAAGATGTTTATTCGCGCTTAATTATGGAGAAGGTGATGATCCGTGACACTCATCACCTTCCTCAATCCATGAATGTGTGCCTGACAACCACCTCCGTTCTACATCAGATTGAATGAACATCTCTTAGATTCATTAATCAGAATCTTCGTGGTATAAGCCGGATTGATGGCAGCATTCATGAGAATCCGGAAAGTCTAAACCTTGTCTGTGGTATTCCGAGTAGGATTCTAGGATTGAATGATTGTGACGAGCTTCAAACTCCTGAAGGCTGGGCGTTAGTGACAGACGCAAAAGAATCAATGGATTCTACTCCAACCTGATTAAGAACCGACAGATGATTAGCCGTGCTGTGACAGAGCATAGGAACGTTTTCACTGAGAGGATGGGAAGTAGCCACTGACAATGGTGACACCCTACATAGAGCTTGCCATGGAAGGAGCCTTGCGTGTGTTGAAGGATTTCAAGGAAGAGTTGAAGTCAGAGGACAAAGCATCTCCAAAACTCCAACATATTTCTCATTATTGCACAACAAGTAATGCTATTATTCTCTTTTATTCGTCCAACAATTTTAATTACTTTGACTTCTTAAAATTAAATCCAAATAACTTCATTGGCCTCCTGACTAAGATTAATAAAATAAACATCGATTGCTTCAAACCAATAATCTCCGTGGGATTGACCCTTACTCACGTAAGGTATTACTTGGACGACCCAGTGCACTTGCTGGTTAGTTGTGCGAATCACAAATTCGTGCACCAAGTTTTTGGCGCCGTTGCCGGGGATTATTGAGTTTGAACAATTGAAGGCTTATTTTATTTCTTAGATTAGGAATAAATTATTTTTGTTGTTATAGAGTCATCAAATTTTGATAGGATAGTTTCTTTTCAAAAATTTCTTTTCAAAAATATTATTTTTTTCTTAATTAATTGTTAATTTTTCGTGAATTTAGTGTCTTATTCTAAGTTTGGTGTTAATTACATATTTTATATTTTCTTTAAAATTTTCATGTTAGTGTTCTGGGTTCTTCCTTGATCTTCAAGTTGTTCTTGATAATTGGGTATACCCTTTGGAACCTTTTTCAAAAATAATTTTTCTTGGATTAAATCTTGTACCAAACTTTAAGTTTGGTGTTTTCTTGTTAATCTTTTTATAATTTTCGAAAATTTTATTAAAGTTTTCTAAAAATTCTAAGTTTGGTGTTCTTTCTTTTGTTCTTGGTGTTCTTGTGAATCTTCAAAGTGTTCTTGAGTTTTTCTTGTGTCTTGATCTTAAAATTTTTAAGTTTGGTGTTCCTTGGTGTTTTCCCTCCAAAAATTTTCGAAAATAAGGAGCATTAGATTTAAAAACTTTAAGTCTTGTGCCTTTTGTGTGTTTTTCTCTTTCATCATAAAATTCAAAAAAAATATATATCTTTTCTAACTAATTTTAAAACTACTTTTTCGAAATTTTTTTTATAAAATTCAGATTTCAATTTCAAATTTTTTTCGAAAAATTTTCACAAAATATTTTTAAAATTCTTTTTATATATTTCGTTTTATTTATTCCACTTTTATAAAATAAATAAAATCAACATATAAATTATCTCTTGTAATCCATTATGGAAGCAAGTAGGAATGAACAGTCCAAGAGGACTCTGGGGTCATATGCTAACCCCACTACTGCTTCATATGGGAGTAGTATTTGTATACCCTCTATTGGAGTTAGTAGCTTTGAGCTGAATCCTCAGCTCATTATCATGGTGCAGCAAAACTGCCAGTACTCTGGTTTTCCACATGAAGAACCTACAGAATTTCTGGCACAATTTCTGCAAATTGCTGATACAGTACATGATAAGGAAGTAGATCAGGATGTCTACAGATTATTACTGTTTCCATTTGCTGTAAAAGATCAAGCTAAGAGGTGGTTAAATAACCAGCCTAAGAACAGCATAAAAACATGGAAAAGGCTGTCAGAAAAATTCCTGAATCACTATTTCCCTCCAAAACTGATGACACAGCTAAGGCTAAGCATCCAAGGCTTCAAACAAGGAGATAATGAATCCCTTTATGATGCCTGGGAGAGATACAGAGAGATGCTAAGAAAATGCCCCTCTGAAATGTTTTTAGAGTGGGTGCAATTAGACATCTTCTACTATGGGCTTACAGAAAAAGCTCAGATTTCTCTAGACCACTCAGCTGGTGGATCTATACATATGAGAAAAACAATTGAAGAAGCTCAAGAGCTTATTGATACAGTTGCTAGAAATCAGCATCTGTATCTAAGCAGTGAATCTTCCATGAAAGAAGAAGCTAAAACAGTAACTGCTGAACTCAGTCCGGTGGATCAGGCTAATGAAATTAATCAGCAATTAGACTTTCTAACTCAGCAGCTAGCCGAATTCAAGGAAATATTACAGGAAACAAGAATGGCAAACAGGAATATGGAAGTGCAATTAAAGCAGACAGAAAAGCAATTGTCAAAACAAATAGCAGAAGAATACCAAGCAGTTCAATTAAGAAGTGGGAAAACATTAAATACCTCACTTCAAAGCAACAGGAAGCCCAGAAATGAACAGATGTCTACTCAAAATCCCTCTGAGGACAATCAGAGCCCAGAGAGGAATGATGTTGGCGCTGAACGCCCAGACCATGCTCATTCCTGGCGTTCAACGCCAGAAACAAGCATGAATCTGGCGTTGAACGCCCAAAGGGAACATGGTTTTGGTGTTCAAACGCCAGTAACAAATAAGGAAGTGGTGTCCAACGCCACTCCAGCTTCCACCCCTGGCATTCAAACGCCAGTGGGGGATCAGTCACATACAAGTGCTGATGACAACCCTTCTAAAAAGGCTTCCCAACCCACTTCTGTAGGTAATAAACCTGCAGCAACTAAGGTTGAGGAATACAAAGCCAAAATGCCTTATCCTCAAAAACTCCGCCAAGCGGAACAGGATAAGCAATTCGCCCGCTTTGCAGACTATCTTAGGACTCTTGAAATAAAGATTCCGTTTGCAGAAGCACTTGAGCAAATACCCTCTTATGCTAAGTTCATGAAAGAAATCTTAAGTCATAAGAAGGATTGGAGGGAAACTAAAAAAGTTTACCTCACTGAAGAATGCAGTGCAGTCATTCTGAAAAGCTTACCTGAGAAGCTTAAAGATCCTGGGAGCTTTATGATACCATGCACATTAGAAGGTACTTGTACCAAGCAAGCTTTATGTGATCTTGGGGCAAGTATCAACCTAATACCAGCATCTACTATCAGAAAGCTTGGTTTAACTGAAGAAATCAAACCAACCAGGATATGTCTTCAACTTGCTGATGGCTCCATTAAATACCCATCAGGAGTGATTGAAGACATGATTGTCAAGGTTGGGCCATTCGCCTTTCCTACTGACTTTGTGGTGCTGGAAATGGAGGAGCACAAGAGTGCAACTCTCATTCTAGGAAGACCTTTCCTAGCAACTGGCCGAACCCTCATTGACGTTTAAAAAGGGGAAGTAACCTTGAGAGTCAATGAGGAGGAGTTCAAGCTGAATGTTGTCAAAGCCATGCAACATCCAGACACCCCAAATGACCGCATGAGTGTTGATATTATTGACTCTCTGGTAAGAGAGGTCAATATGGCTGAGAGTCTCGAGTCAGAGCTAGAGGACATCTTTAAAGATGTTCAGCCTGATTTGGAGGAATCAGAGAAGATAATAGAACCTCTGAAAATCCCTCAAGAAGAGGAGAAACCTCCAAAACCCGAACTCAAACCATTACCACCATCCCTGAAATATGCATTTCTAGGAGAAGGTGATACCTTTCCTGTAATTATAAGCTCTACCTTAGAGCCACAGGAAGAGGAAGCACTAATTCAAGTGCTAAGGACACACAAGACAGCTCTTGGGTGGTCCATCAGTGATCTTAAGGGCATTAGCCCAGCCAGATGCATGCACAAGATTTTACTGGAGGATGACGCCAAGCCAGTGGTTCAACCACAAAGGCGGCTGAATCCAGCTATAAAAGAAGTGGTGCAGAAAGAGGTCACTAAATTACTAGAGGCTGGGATTATTTATCCTATTTCTGACAGCCCCTGGGTGAGCCCTGTCCAAGTTGTCCCTAAGAAAGGTGGCATGACAGTGGTTCATAATGAAAAAAATGAACTGGTTCCCACAAGAACAGTTACAGGGTGGCGTATGTGCATTGATTATAGAAGGCTCAATACAGCCACCAGAAAGGATCATTTTCCTTTACCATTCATAGACCAGATGCTAGAAAGACTAGCAGGTCATGAATACTACTGCTTCCTGGATGGATATTCAGGTTATAATCAAATTGCAGTAGATTCCCAGGATCAGGAGAAAACGGCATTCACATGCCCATCTGGAGTATTTGCATACAGAAGGATGCCATTTGGCCTGTGCAATGCACCTGCAACCTTTCAGAGGTGCATGCTCTCAATTTTCTCTGATATGGTGGAAAAATTCCTGGAAGTCTTCATGGATGACTTTTCAGTATTTGGAGACTCATTCAACTCCTGCCTTAACCATTTAGCACTTGTTCTGAAAAGATGCCAAGAGACTAACCTGGTTTTAAACTGGGAAAAATGTCACTTTATGGTGACTGAAGGAATTGTCCTTGGGAACAAAATTTCGAACAAGGGAATAGAGGTGGACCAAGCTAAGGTAGAAGTAATTGAAAAATTGACACCACCTGCTAATGTTAAGGCAATCAGAAGCTTTTTGGGGCATGCAGGATTCTATAGGAGGTTTATAAAGGATTTTTCAAAAATCGCCAAACCTCTGAGCAACCTGCTAGCTGCTGACACGCCATTTATCTTTGATAAAGAGTGTCTGCAGGCATTTGAGACTCTGAAAGCTAAATTGGTTACAGCACCAATAATCTCTGCACCAGACTGGACATTACCATTTGAATTTATGTGTGATGCCAGTGACCATGCCATTGGTGCAGTGTTGGGACAAAGGCATGACAAGCTTCTCCACGTCATTTATTATGCTAGCCGTGTTCTAAATGATGCACAGAAGAATTACACAACCACAGAAAAAGAGCTACTTGCAGTGGTTTACGCCATTGACAAATTCAGATCCTATTTAGTAGGATCAAAAGTGATTGTGTACACTGATCATGCTGCTCTTAAATATCTACTCACAAAGCAGGATTCAAAACCCAGACTCATCAGATGGATGTTGCTTCTGCAAGAGTTTGATATAGAAATAAGAGACAGAAAAGGGACAGAGAATCAAGTAGCAGATCACCTGTCCCGAATAGAACCAGTAGAAGGGGCGTCCCTCCCTCTCACTGAGATCTCTGAAACTTTTCCGGATGAGCAACTCTTTGCCATCCAGGAAGTGCCATGGTTTGCAGACATTGCAAACTACAAGGCAGTGAGATTCATACCCAAAGAGTACAGTAGGGTGCAATCAAAGAAATTAATCACAGATGCAAAGTACTATCTTTGGGATGAACCATATCTCTTCAAGAGATGTGCAGACGGAGTAATCCGTAGATGTGTGCCTAAGGAAGAAGCACAAAAGATTTTATGGCACTGCCATGGATCACAATATGGAGGACATTTTGGAAGTGAGCGAACAGCCACAAGAGTCCTCCAAAGTGGCTTCTACTGGCCTACTCTCTATAAAGATTCCCGAGCATTTGTGCTTAATTGTGACAGTTGCCAAAGGTCAGGCAACCTACCTCACAGTTATGCCATGCCTCAACAAGGGATATTGGAGATTGAGTTGTTTGATGTATGGGGCATTGACTTCATGGGACCTTTCCCACCATCATACTCAAACACTTATATTCTGGTGGCAGTGGATTATGTATCCAAATGGGTGGAGGCTATTGCAACACCCACTAATGACACTAAAATAGTGTTAAAATTCCTCCAGAAACATATCTTCAGCAGATTTGGTATCCCTAGAGTATTAATCAGTGATGGGGGCACTCATTTCTGCAATAAACAGCTTTACTCTGCTCTGGTACGTTATGGAGTTAGCCACAGGGTAGCTACTCCATATCACCCACAGACTAATGGGCAAGCTGAAGTCTCAAATAGAGAACTTAAAAGAATCCTGGAACGGACTGTAATTAACCGTAGAAAGGATTGGGCAAGAAGCTTGGATGATGCTTTGTGGGCATACAGAACAACATTCAAGACCCCCATAGGGACCTCTCCATACCAGCTTGTGTATGGAAAGGCATGTCACTTGCCAGTGGAACTGGAACACAAGGCCTACTGGGCGACCAGATTCCTGAACCTTGATGCCAAGTTAGCTGGAGAAAAACGATTGCTCCAGTTAAATGAGCTAGAGGAATTTAGACTCAATGCTTTCGAGAATGCAAAAATTTACAAGGAGAAGCAAAAAGATGGCATGATAAGAAATTGTCATCTAGAGTCTTCGAGCCAGGGCAGAAAGTTCTGCTATTCAATTCTAGGCTCAAATTATTCCCTGGGAAATTAAAATCTCGGTGGAGAGGTCCATATGTAATTACAAGTGTGTCACCATATGGATACGTAGAGCTTCAGGATAATGAATCTAACAAAAAGTTCATTGTTAATGGACAGAGAGTTAAACATTATCTTGAAGGCAACTTCGAGCAAGAATGCTCAAAACTGAGACTTGATTAGAGCTCAGTGGTAGTCCAGCTAAAGACAATAAAGAAGCGCTTGCTGGGAGGCAACCCAGCCATTTACAAAGTTTATTTACTAATTAAATAAATTTTCTTTTTTTTTACAGGTATGAGTCCAAGTATTCTCAAAGGTGAAATAGCAATTGGTTGAAGTCACAGAGTTACAGGGAAATTTGGAAGCTCACTGGCATGAGAAAGCCAGTAAGAAACACTTTGGGCGTTGAACGCCCAAAAGAAGCACCCACTGGGCGTTTAACGCCAGTAAGGGTAGCCATTTGGGCGTTAAACGCCAGAAAGGAGCCTCTTCTGGGCGTTAAACGCCAGAAAGAAGCACCTTCTGGGTGTTTAACGCCAGTCTGCTAGCATCCTGGGCGTTCAGAAAAACGCCCAGTGACAAAGGACTTCCTGGCGTTCAACGCCAGAAAGAAGCATCAGCTGGGCGTTGAACGCCCAGGAGAAGCAACAATTGGGCGTTAAACGCCCAAAACATGCATCGTTTGGGCGTTTAACGCCAGGATGGTGGGAGGAGGTAAAAATTCGTTTTTAATCCTAATTTTTCAAAATTTTTATGTTTCAACTCATGATTTCTTACATAAACATGTTTCAATTTGTCATCCCCCATTTCAAATTAGCTTTCTAAAATCCCTAATTTCTAAAAATCCCTTTTTCAAAAATATCAAATATATCTTAATCCATTAAGACAAATGGTTTTCCAATCCAATCCAACTCTTTTAAAGTTTGTTTTCAAAACTCAATTATCTTTTTAAAATCTTTTTCAAAATTAAAAATTTCAGATTTATCTTTTAAAATTATTATTCATATCTTTCTCTTTTTAAATTATATCTTTTTCTTATCATATCTATCTTTTATAAATCATATCTTCTATCTTATCTCTTTCTTATTTTCGAAAATTTCCCAACCCCCCTCCCTATATATTGCATTCGGCGCCCCTCTCATCATCATCATACCACACTTGCTCTCCTCCTATCCCTCTTCTTTCTTCTCTTTTGCTTGAGGACAAGCAAAGCTCTAAGTTTGGTGTGTTTTATCCGTGATCACAAAAACATACCCACTAAAGATCATGGCTCCTAAAGGAAAACAACCCAACTCAAGAGGCAAGAAAGAAAACACTCCAAAGCCACTTTGGAATCAAGGGAAGTTCTTAACTAAAGAACATTCAGACCATTACTACAAGATAATGAGTCACAGATCAGTGATCCCGGAAGTCAGATTTGATCTGAAAGAAGATGAATATCCGGAGATCCAAGAGCAAATTCGAAACAGGAATTGGGAAATTCTGGCCAATCCTAAAACGAAAGTGGGAAGGAACATGATTCAGGAATTTTATGCTAATCTATGGCAGACAGAAAGGCAAAGAATAATTGGAGCTGCTCTCTTTGACCATCGGACTGTAGTCAGAGGAAAGATCATTCATACCAATTCTGACAAGATCAGTGAGATATTTAAGCTTCCCCAACTGAAAGATGACCCAGACTCCTTTAATAGGAGAATGATGAGGGTCAATAAAGGGCTGGACAAAGTTCTGGAGGATATATGCATCCCTGGAGCCAAGTGGACTACCAGCACGACTGGCATCCCAGTTCAACTCAAAAGGGAAGATCTAAAACCAGTAGCCAGAGGTTGGCTAGATTTCATAGGACGTTCCATATTGCCCACCAGCAACCGTTCTGAAGTCACTATTAAAAGAGCAGTAATGATTCACTGCATCATGTTGGGAAAAGAAGTAGAAGTCCATCAGCTGATCTCATGTGAGCTATACAAAATAGCAAACAGGAATTCTAAGGACGCCAGATTGGCCTATCCAAGCCTAATTTATATGCTCTGCAAAGATGCTGGAGTAAAGATGGGAATAACAGAATATATCCTAATTGAAAAGCCCATTACGGGAATATCAATGGTCAGACAACAGCAACAAGATGATTCAACCAAAAGGAGAGCACAAGAAGCCCTCCCAGAACTACCTCAATTCGAATATTGAGAACATCTTGAGGCTTCTATTTCCAAATTGCAAGAAGCTATGGACCAAATAAAGGAAGAACAGAATAATCAAAGTAGCATGCTTTACAAACTGCTCAAGGAACAGGAAGAGCAAGGGCGTGATCTAAGGGAGCTGAAGCGCCAAAAATTAATCCTTGAACAGCACCCCACAGATTAGAGGAACATCTACTCCTCAAAACAACAGGTTGCTGAGTTCCAATTTTTCTGCTTTAAGCTTAGTGATAGTATTATTATAGAAATTCACCTTAGGAGATACTTAGTAGTAATTAGTATGTCTATTTTGATTTTATTTCCAATTAAGTTATAATTTATTTTTCTCATCATCATCAGGCATGAATAAAGTAGTAATTTTTTTCTAGAATAAAGAAGTAATCTATATTTTTCGAGTTCTCAATAATAAAAATTATAATTAAATGTGGTGGCAATACTTTTTGTTCTCTGAATGAATGCTTGAACAGTGCATAATTTGTACTTTGAATTTGATGAATATTGGCTCCTGAAAGAATGAGGAACATGAAAAATATTATTGATGATATGAAAAATCATGAAATTGATTCTTGAAGCAAGAAAAAGCAGTCAAAAAAAAAAGAGAGAAGGAGCAATAGAAAAAGCCATGAGCCCTAGGCAAGGGTAAAAAGGATCCAAGGCTTTGAGCATCAATGGATAGGAGGGCCCAAGGAAATAAAATCCAGGCCTAAGCGGCTAAACCAAGCTGTCCCTAACCATGTGCTTGTGGCATGCAGGTCCGAGTTACAAACTTGAGACTGAGTGGTTAAAGTCGTGATCCAAGGCAAACAGAGTGTGCTTAAGAGCTCTGGATACCTCTGACTGGGGACTTTAGCAAAGCTAAGTCACAATCTGAAAAGGTTCACCTAGTCATGTGTCTATGGCATTTATGTATCTGGTGGTAATACTGGAAAACAAAGTGCTTAGGGCCACAGCCAAGACTCATAAAATAACTGTGTTCAAGAGTCAACATACTACACTAGGAGAGTCAATAATACTATCTGAATTCTGATTTCCTATGGATGCCAATCATTCTGAAATTCAAAAGATAAAGGGAGATGCCAAAACTGTTCAGAAACAAAAAGCTACAAGCCCCGCTCATCAAATAAGAATCTGAGCTTCATTTAAAACTCTAAAATATTATTACTTCTTAATTTCTGTTAAAACCTATTTTATTTATCTAGTTGCTTGAGGAAAAGCAACAGTTTAAGTTTGGTATTGTGATGAGCGGATATTTTATACGCTTTTTGGGGGTAATTTCATGTAGATTTTAGCATGTTTTAATTAGTTTTCAATAGAATAATATTAGTTTTTAGGCAAAAATCATATTTCTGGACTTTACTATGAGCTTGTGTGTTTTTCTGTGATTTCAGGTAATTTCTGGCTGAAATTGAGGGAGCTGAGCAAAAATCTGAGTTAGGCTGAAAAAGGACTGCTGATGCTGTTGGATCCTGACCTCCCTGCACTCGAAATGGATTTTTTGGAGCTACAGGAGTCCAATTGGCGCGCTCTCAACAGCGTTGGAAAGTAGACATCCAGGGCTTTCCAGCAATATATAATAGTCCATACTTTGCGCGAGGATAGACGACATAACTTGGCGTTGAACGCCAAGTACATGCTGCTGTCTGGAGTTAAACGCCAGAAAAACGTCATGATTCGGAGTTGAACGCCCAAAACACGTTATAACCTGGAGTTCAACTCCAAGAAAGGCCTCAACTCGCGGATAGCTTTAGTCCCAGCCCCAGCAAACACCAAGTGGGCCCCAGAAGTGGATTTCTGCACCAATTATCTTAGTTTACTCATTTTTCTGTAAACCTAGGTTACTAGTTTACTATTTAAACAACCTTTAGAGACTTATCTTGTACCTCATGACATTTTCAGATCTGAAATACATACTTTTGACGGCATGAGTCTCTAAACTCCATTGTTGGGGGTGAGGAGCTCTGCAGCGTCTCGATGATTTAATACAATTCCTTTGTTTTCCATTCAAACACACTTGTTCTTATCTAAGATGTTTATTCGCGCTTAATTATGGAGAAGGTGATGATCTGTGACACTCATCACCTTCCTCAATCCATGAACGTGTGCCTGACAACCACCTCCGTTCTACATCAGATTGAATGAACATCTCTTAGATTCATTAATCAGAATCTTCGTGGTATAAGCCGGATTGATGGCAGCATTCATGAGAATCCGAAAAGTCTAAACCTTGTCTGTGGTATTCCGAGTAGGATTCTGGGATTGAATGATTGTGACGAGCTTCAAACTCCTGAAGGCTGGGCGTTAGTGACAGACGCAAAAGAATCAATGGATTCTACTCCAACCTGATTGAGAACCGACAGATGATTAGCCGTGCTGTGACAGAGCATAGGAACGTTTTCACTGAGAGGATGGGAAGTAGCCACTGACAACGGTGACACCCTACATAGAGCTTGCCATGGAAGGAGCCTTGCGTGTGTTGAAGGATTTCAAGGAAGAGTTGAAGTCAGAGGACAAAGCATCTCCAAAACTCCAACATATTTCTCATTACTGCACAACAAGTAACGCTATTATTCTCTTTTATTCGTCCAACAATTTTAATTACTTTGACTTCTTAAAATTAAATCCAAATAACTTCATTGGCCTCCTGATTAAGATTAATAAAATAAACATTGATTGCTTCAAACCAATAATCTCCGTGGGATCGACCCTTACTCACGTAAGGTATTACTTGGACGACCCAGTGCACTTGCTGGTTAGTTGTGCGAATCACAAATTCGTGCACCAACAAGTCATCCAGTTCTTTGGTGAGCAAAGGGGGTTCATCCTCCCAAGTCTCATTTCCAAATAACTTGTCATTTAGCTTCATGATTGCTCCAAGGTATTTGGCAACTTGCTCTTCAGTGACATACTCATCCTCTTCAGAGGAAGAATACTCATCAGAGCTCATGAATGGCAGAAGTAAGTTCAATGGAATCTCTATGGTCTCATTTTGAGCCTCAGATTCCCACGGTTCCGCATTGGGGAACTCATTGGAGGCCAGTGGACGTCCATTGAGGTCTTCCTCAGTGGCGTTCACTGCCTCTTCTTCCTCCCAAAATTCGGCCATGTTGATGGCTTTGCACTCTCCTTTTGGATTTTCTTCTGTATTGCTTGGAAGAGTACTAGGAGGGAGTTCAGTAATTTTCTTGCTCAGCTGACCCACTTGTGCCTCCAAGTTTCTAATGGAGGACCTTGTTTCAGTCATAAAACTTTGAGTGGTTTTGATTAGATCAGAGACCATGGTTGCTAAGTCAGAGTTATTCTGCTTAGAACTCTCTGTCTGTTGCTGAGAAGATGATGGAAAAGGCTTGCTATTGCTAAACCTGTTTCTTCCACCATTATTATTGTTGAAACCTTGTTGAGGTCTCTGTTGATCCTTCCATGAGAGATTTGGATGATTTCTCCATGAAGGATTATAGGTGTTTTCATAGGGTTCTCCCATGTAATTCACCTCTTCCATTGAAGGGTTCTCAGGATCATAAGCTTCCTCCTCAGATGAAGCTTCCGTAGTACTGCTTGGTGCATTTTGCTTTCCAGACAGACTTTGAGAAATCATATTGACTTGTTGAGTCAATATTTTGTTCTGAGCCAATATGGCATTCAGAGTGTCAATCTCAAAAACTCCTTTCTTCTGACTAGTCCCATTGTTCACAGGATTTCTTTCAGAAGTGTACATGAATTGGTTATTTGCAACCATTTCAATTAGCTCTTGAGCTTCTGTAGGCGTCTTCTTCAAATGAAGAGAGCCTCCAGCAGAGCTATCCAAAGACATTTTGGATAGTTCAGAGAGACCATCATAGAAAATACCTATGATGCTTGGTGCACGAAATTGCAATCACACTTTTGCAATCCCGCACAACTAACCAGCAAGTGTACTGGGTCGTCCAAGTAATACCTTGCGTGAGCAAGGGTCGATCCCACAGAGATTGTCGGCTTGAAGCAAGCTATGGTTATCTTGTAAATCTTAGTCAGGATATCAGAAATTATCAGGATTGATTGTGAAAAGCAAAAGAACATGAAATGATTACTTGTTTTGCAGTAATGGAGAATAGGTTGAGGTTTGGAGATGCTCCATCTTCTGAATCTCTGCTTTCCTACTGTCTTCTTCTTCAAACACGCCAGTCTCCTTCCATGGCAAGCTGTATGTAGGGTTTCACCGTTGTCAATGGCTACCTCCCATCCTCTCAGTGAAAGCGATTGCATATGCTCTGTCACAGCATAGCGGAATTCATCTGTCGGTTCTCAATCAGGCCGGAATAGAATCCAGTGATTCTTTTGCGTCTGTCACTAACGCCCCGCCTTCAGGAGTTTGAAGAACGTCACAGTCATTCAATCATTGAATCCTACTCAGAATACCACAGACAAGGTTTAGACCTTCCGGATTCTCTTGAATGCCGCCATCAATTCTAGCTTATACCACGAAGATTCCGGTTAAAGAACCCAAGAGATAACTACTTAATCTAAGGTAGAATGGAGGTGGTTGTCAAGCACGCGTTCATGGTTGAGAATGATGATGATTGTCACGGATCATCACATTCATCCGGGTTAAGAACAAGTATTATCTTAGAATGGAAGCAAGCATGATTGAATGAGAAACAGTAGTAATTGCATTAATCCATCAAGACACAACAGAGCTCCTCACCCCCAACCATGGGGTTTAGAGACTCATGCTGTGGAAAGTACACAAAGAAAAGTGTAAAATGTCATGAGGTCATAAGGTACAGATACCATGTCAAAAGATCCTATTAATAGTAAACTAGTAGCCTAGGGTGTACAGAAATGAGTAAATGACGTAAAAATCCACTTCTGGGTCCACTTGGTGTGTGCTTGGGCTGAGCAATGAAGCTTTTGTGTGTAGAGACGTTTTCTGGAGTTAAACGCCAGTTCTCATGCCATTTTGGGCGTTTAACTCCAAGTTTTATGCCAGTTCCGGCGTTTAACGCTGGAATTTCTGAGGGAGACTTTGAGCGCCGGTTTGAGCCATCAAATCTTGGGCAAAGTATGGACTATCATATATTGCTGGAAAGCCCAGGATGTCTACTTTCCAATGCCGTTGAGAGAGCGCCAATTGGGCTTCTGTAGCTCCAGAAAATCCACTTCGAGTGCAGGGAGGTCAGAATCCAACAGCATCTGCAGTCCTTTTTGGTCTCGGAATCAGATTTTTGCTCAGGACCCTCAATTTCAGCCAGAAAATACCTGAAATCACAGAAAAACACACAAACTCATAGTAAAGTCCAGAAAAGTGAATTTTAGCTAAAAACTAATAAAAATATACTAAAAACTAACTAGATTATACTAAAAACATACTAAAAACAATGCCAAAAAGCATACAAATTATCCGCTCATCACAACACCAAACTTAAATTGTTGCTTGTCCCCAAGCAACTGAAAATCAAAATAGGATAAAAAGAAGAGAATATACTATAGACTCCAAAATATCAAGGAAACATAGCTCCAACTAGATGAGCGGGACTAGTAGCTTTTTGCCTCCGAACAGTTTTGGCACCTCACTCTATCCCTTGAAGTTCAGAATGATTGGCATCTATAAGAACTCAGAACTCAGATAGTGTTATTGATTCTCTTAGTTGAGCATAATGATTCTTGAACATAGCTAGTGTATGAGTCTTGGCTGTGGCCCAAAGCACTCTGTCTTCCAGTATTACCACCGGATACATACATGCCACAGACACATAATTGGGTGAACCATTTCAGATTGTGACTCAGCTTTGCTAAAGTCCCCAATTAGAGGTGTCCAAGGTTCTTAAGCACACTCTTTTTGCCTTGGATCACAACTTTATTTCTTTCTTTTCTTTTTCTTTTTTTTTTCTCTTTGTATCCACTGCTTTTTCTTGCTTCAAGAATCAGTCTAATGATTTTTAGATCCTCAATAACAGTTCTCTTTTTCCTCCTTCTTTCAAGAGCCAATAATTTTAACATTCTCAAAACAACAAATTCAAGAGACATATGCACTGTTCAAGCATTCATTCAGAAAGCAAAAAGTATTGTCACCACATCAAACTAATTCAACTAGTTTCAATGATAAATTTCGAAATCCTGTACTTCTTGTTCTTTTGTGATTAAAGCATTTTTCATTTAAGAGAGGTGATGGATTCATAGGACATTCATAGCTTTAAGGCATAAATTTTCAATTTTATTAATTATGAATTAAAATAAGACTCAAAAATAGATATAAAATGAGACTAGAAAAATGAAAAATAAAAACAAAATAAAGGAAAAAAAAACGCAAACATAGGCTCCTAATGATAGAGGTTTTCACAGAGTTAGGACTCAACAACCTTGATTTTGAGAAGTGGATGCTCCCTCAGCTTGAGAGGAGAACTTTTGGCGTTTCAATTCTTGGAGTTCACGCCCCTGCTTCTCTTGTTCCTTTAGCAATTTGCAGAGCATGCAGTTCTGATTCTGCTGTTCTTCCTTCAGTTGCTCCATAGTCTCTTGCAGCTTGGAGATAGATGCTTCTAGGCTGGTCCAGTAGTCAATTCTTGGGAATTCAGGGAGGAATTCCTGCGCCCTCCTCTTGATAGAGTTGTCTTGCACTTGTCCTTCCATTGACTTCTTGGTGATTGGGTGTTCAATGGGTATGAACTCATCTACTCCCATCTTCACCCCAGCCTCTTTACAGAGCAAGGAGATCAAGCTTGGGTAAGCCAGTTTGGCTTCAGTGGAATTCTTATTTGCAATTGTGTAGATCTCACAAGCAATCACATGATGAACCTCCACTTCTTTTCCAAGCATAATGCAATGAATCATCACTGCTCTCTTGATGGTGACCTCAGAACGGTTGCTAGTGGGTAGTATGGAACGCCCAATAAAGTCTAGCCACCCTCTTGCAATTGGCTTGAGGTCTCCCCTCTTGAGTTGGTTTGGGACACCCTTTGAATTGGTTATCCACTTAGTCCCAGGGAGGCATATGTCCTCTAGAACTTGATCCAACCCTTTATCTACTCTCACCATCCTCCTATTGAAGGAGTCAGGATCATCTTGCAGTTGAGGTAGTTTGAAGATTTCTCTTATTTTGTCCAGATGGAAGTACATAACTTTCTCTCTGACCATGGTTCTGTAGGTATGGTAAGCAGTTCCAGTCATTCTCTGCTTATCTGTTAGCCACAGATTAGAGTAGAATTCCTGAACCATGTTCCTTCCAACCTTTATTTCAGGATTGGTCAGAACTTTCCATCCTCTGTTTTGAATTTGCTCTTGGATCTCCGGATATTCATCTTCTTTCAGATCAAATTTAACTTCCGGGATCACTGACCTCAGACCCATTATTTTGTGATAATGGTCTTCATGTTCTTTGGTTAAGAACTTCTCTTGATTCCAAAGATTCTTTGGATTAGTCTCTTTCTTTCCTCTTGAGTTGGTTTGTTTTCCCTTAGGAGCCATGATCTTGATGAATCTTGGCTTAGTGATCACGGAAAACCACACCAAACTTAGAGGTTTTGCTTGTCCTCAAGCAAAAAGAGAAGAAAGAAGAGAAGAGAAAGAGAGAGGAAGAGGAAATTCGAATGGTGTGGTGGAAAGAGGAAGCCAAACACGAATTTATAAGGTGAGGGGGAGAGTTTTTTTCGAAAAAAAAGAGAGATTTGAAAGGAGATTTGAGAAGATATGGAAAGAAATTGAGAAAAGGGTGAGTTTTTGAAGAAGATTTGGGATTAATTTGAAATAGATTTGAAGAATGGTTTTGATTTGTGAAGATTTGAAAGTGAATGATGAAAGGTTGAAGTGCATTTATGTAGAAGAGTATGGGTAAAAAGCGGAAAGTTTGAAAAAATTTGAGTTGAAAACAAAAATGTGGTCCCCCCACCTTTCTGGCGTTAAACGCCCAGAATGGCACTCATTCTAGCGTTTAACGCCCATATGGCACCCCTTTTGGGCGTTTAACGCCCAGCCAGGTGCCCTGGCTGGCGTTAAACGCCAGAAAGCCTTTATCACTGGGCGTTTTTCAAAACGCCCAGGATGCTGCACACCTGGCGTTAAACGCCCAGAATGGTGCCCATTCTGGCGTTTAACGCCCAAAATGGCACCATTCCTGGCGTTAAACGCCCAGAATGGTACCCATTCTGGCGTTTAACGCCCAAAATGCACCTTACTGGCGTTTTTTCGCCAGTAAGCTCATTTTCTCTGCTTTTTGAGCTGAATCCTTCTGTAACTCTGTGAATTCCTTCATTTTTGATATTTGCCTCTGTAAGAACAATTCATACAACCTCCTAATGACTGGGTTGCCTCCCAGCAAGCGCTTCTTTACTGTCTTTAGCTGGACCTTCACTGAGAATTACTCAAGTCTCAGTTTTGAGCATTCCTGCTCAAAATTTCCTTCAAGATAATGCTTGATTCTCTGTCCATTAACAATGAACCTTTTGTCGGAATCAGTATCCTGAAGCTCAACATATCCATATGGTGACACTCCTGTAATCACATACGGACCCCTCCACCGGGATTTGAGTTTTCCTGGAAACAGTCTGAGCCTAGAGTTGAAGAGCAGAACATTTTGTCCTGGCTCAAAGACTCTGGTTGACAACTTCTTGTCATGCCATTTCTTTGCCTTTTCCTTATAAATTTTTGCATTTTCAAAGGCATTGAGTCTGAATTCCTCTAGCTCATTTAGCTGGAGTAGTCTTTTTTCACCAGCTAACTGTGCATCCATGTTTAGGAATCTGGTTGCCGAGTAGGCTTTATGTTCCAGTTCCACAGGCAAATGACAGGCCTTCCCATACACCAGTTGGTATGGGGAGGTTCCTATAGGAGTCTTGAATGCTGTTCTGTATGCCCACAGAGCATCATCCAAGCTCTTTGCCCAATCCTTTCTTCGGGCTATCACAGTCCATTCTAGGATTCTTTTTAGCTCTCTGTTAGAGACCTCAGCTTGCCCATTTGTCTGTGGATGATACGGAGTTGCCACTTTGTGGCTAATTCCATATCTAACCATAGCAAGGTGTAGCTGTTTATTGCAGAAATGAGTGCCCCCGTCACTGATTAGCACTCTGGGGACGCCAAACCTGCTAAAAATGTTTTTCTGGAGGAATTTCAGTACGGTCTTTGTATCATTAGTGGGTGTAGCAATTGCTTCTACCCACTTAGATACATAGTCCACTGCCACCAGAATGTAAGTGTTTGAGTATGATGGTGGGAATGGCCCCATGAAGTCAATTCCCCATACATCAAACAATTCTATCTCTAATATCCCTTGTTGAGGCATGGCATATCCATGAGGCAGGTTACCAGCTCTTTGGCAACTGTCACAGTTACGCACAAACTCTCGGGAATCTTTATAGAGAGTAGGCCAGTAGAAGCCACATTGGAGGACTTTAGTGGCTGTTCGCTCACTTCCAAAATGTCCTCCATACTGTGATCCATGGCAGTGCCATAGGATCCTTTGTGCTTCTTCTCTGGGTACACACCTGCGGATCACTCCGTCAGCACATCTCTTAAAGAGATATGGTTCATTCCAGAGGTAGTACTTGGCATCTGAAATTAATTTCTTTCTCTGCACGTGGCTGTACTCCTTGGGAATGAACCTCACAGCTTTAAAATTTGCAATATCTGCAAACCATGGAGCTTCCTGAATGGCAAATAGTTGCTCATCTGGGAAAGTCTCAGAAATCTCAGTAGAAGGGAGGGACGCCCCTACTACTGGTTCTATTCGGGACAGATGATCAGCTACTTGGTTCTCTGTCCCTCTTCTGTCTCTTATTTCTATATCAAACTCTTGCAGAAGCAACACCCATCTGATGAGCCTGGGTTTTGAATCCTGCTTTGTGAGTAGATATTTAAGAGCAGCATGGTCAGTGTACACAACCACTTTGGACCCCACTAGATAGGATCTAAACTTGTCAATGGCATAGACCACTGCAAGTAACTCTTTTTCTGTGGTTGTGTAGTTCTTCTGTGCGTCATTTAGAACACGGCTGGCATAGTAAATGACGTGCAGAAGCTTGTTATGCCTCTGTCCCAACACTGCACCAATGGCATGGTCACTGGCATCACACATCAGTTCAAATGGCAATGTCCAATCTGGTGCAGAGATGACTGGTGCTGTGACCAGCTTAGCTTTCAGGGTCTCAAACGCCTGCAGACACTGTGTGTCAAACACAAATGGTGTGTCAGCAGCTAACAGGTTACTCAGAGGTTTTGCAATTTTTGAAAAGTCCTTTATAAACCTTCTGTAGAACCCTGCATGCCCCAGAAAGCTTCTGATTGCCTTAACATTGGCAGGTGGTGGTAATTTTTCAATTACCTCTACCTTTGCCTTATCCACCTCTATTCCCTTGTTTGAAATTTTGTGCCCAAGAACAATTCCTTCAGTCACCATAAAGTGACATTTCTCCCAGTTCAAAACCAGGTTAGTCTCTTGGCACCTTTTCAGGACAAGGGCTAGGTGATTAAGACAGGAGCTGAATGAGTCTCCATATACTGAGAAGTCATCCATGAAGACTTCCAGAAATTTCTCTACCATATCTGAGAAGATAGAGAGCATGCACCTCTGAAAGGTTGCAGGTGCATTGCACAGACCAAAAGGCATCCTCCTATAGGCAAACACGCCAGAAGGGCAAGTGAATGCTGTTTTCTCTTGGTCCTGAGGATCTACTGCAATTTGGTTGTAGCCTGAATAGCCATCCAAAAAGCAGTAATAGTCATGACCAGCTAGTCTTTCTAGCATTTGGTCTATGAATGGTAAAGGAAAATGATCCTTTCTGGTGGCTGTATTGAGCCTTCTGTAGTCAATACACATGCGCCACCCTGTGACTGTCCTTGTAGGAACCAGTTCATTTTTTTCATTATGAACCACTGTCATGCCTCCCTTTTTGGGAACAACTTGGACAGGGCTCACCCAGGGGCTATCAGAAATAGGATAAATAATCCCAGCCTCTAGTAATTTAGTGACCTCTTTCTGCACCACCTCCTTCATGGCAGGATTTAGCCTCCTCTGTGGTTGGACCACTGGTTTGGCATTATCCTCCAATAGGATCTTGTGCATACATCTAGCTGGGCTAATACCCTTAAGATCACTTATGGACCACCCAAGAGCTGTCTTGTGTGTCCTTAGCACTTGAATCAGTGCTTCCTCTTCCTGTGAATTTAAAGCAGAGCTTATAATCACTGGAAAAGTGTCACCCTCTCCCAGAAATGCATATTTCAGGGATGGTGGTAGTGGTTTGAGTTCAGGCTTGGGAGGCTTATCCTCCTCCTGAGGAATTTTCGAAAATTCCTTTGCCTCCTCTAGTTCTTCTTGATCAGGTTGAGCATCCTTGAAGATGTCCTCAAGCTCTGATTCTAGGCTCTCAGCCATATTGATCTCTTCTACCAGAGAGTCAATAATGTCAATGCCCATGTAGTCATTTGGTGTATCTGGATGCTGCATGGCTTTTACAGCATTCAACTTGAACTCATCCTCATTGACTCTCAAGGTTACTTCCCCTTTTTGTACATCAATGAGAGTTCGTCCAGTTGTAGGAAAGGTCTTCCTAGAATGAGAGTTGCACTCTTGTGCTCCTCCATTTCCAGCACCACAAAGTCAGTTGGAAAGGCGAATGGCCCAACCTTGACAATCATGTCCTCAATTATGCCTGATGGGTATTTAATGGAACCATCAGCAAGTTGGAGGCATATCCGGGTTGGTTTGACTTCTCCAGTCAACCCAAGCTTTCTGATAGTGGATGCAGGTATTAGATTGATGCTTGCTCCAAGATCACATAGAGCTGTCTTGGTGCAAGCACCTTCCAATGTGCATGGTATCATAAAGCTTCCTGGATCTTGAAGCTTTTCTGGTAAGCTTTTTAATATGACTGCACTGCATTCTTCAGTGAGAAACACTTTTTCAGTTTCTCTCCAATCCTTTTTATGACTTAAGATTTCTTTCATGAATTTAGCATAAGAAGGTATTTGCTCGAGTGCCTCTGCAAACGGAATCTTTATTTCAAGAGTCCTTAGATAGTCTGCAAAGCGGGAAAATTGTTTATCCTGTTCCGCTTGGCGGAGTTTTTGAGGATAAGGCATCTTGGCTTTATATTCTTCAACCTTAGATGCTGCAGGTTTATTCCTTACAGAAGTGGTTGCAGAAGCCTTGTTAGAGGGATTACTGTCAGCACTCTCAGGTGTCTGATCTTCCCTTAGCGTTTGAACGCCAGGAATGGGTGAAGCTTGGGCGTTAAACGCCAACTTCTCTCCCTTTTCTGGCGTTTGAACGCCAGAACTGGGCAAGGAATGGGCGTTTAACGCCAACTTTCCTTCCCTTTCTGGCGTTTGAACGCCAATAACATTCCTCTCTGGGCTCTTACTGTCCTCAGAGGGATTTTGCACAGTGGTTTGGTTGTCCTCTGTCAATTGTTCCTTGTTTGGCTTTTTACTCTTTTGAGCAGTGTTATTCAGGGTCTTCCCACTCCTTAATTGAACTGCTTGACATTCCTCTGTTATCTGTTTAGATAATTGCTATTTTGCTTGATTCAACTGCAGTTCTATGCTCTTGTTAGCAACTTTAGTTTCATGGAGCATCTCTTTAAAGTCTGCTAACTGTTCTGTCATCAGGAGCAATTGTTGATTAAGCTCAGTTATCTGTTCTTGAGGACTAGGGTCAGTGACTACTGCCATTACTTCCTCTTTTGGAGAGAACTCATTGCTAGAGTACAAATATTGGTTTCTAGCAACAGTGTCTATAAGCTCCTGAGCTTCTTCAATTGTCTTCCTCATGTGTATAGATCCACCAGCTGAGTGGTCTAAAGACATCTGAGCTTTTTCTGTAAGCCCATAGTAGAAAATGTCTAACTGTACCCACTCTGAAAACATTTCAGAGGGACATTTCCTTAGCATACCTCTATACCTCTCCCAGGCATTATAAAGGGATTCATTATCCTCTTGTTTAAAGCCTTGGATGTCCAGCCTTAACTGTGTCATCCTTTTTGGAGGGTAAAAATGATTCAGGAATTTGTCTGACAACTGTTTCCATGTCTTTATGCTTGCTGTAGGTTGGTTATTTAACCACCTTTTAGCTTGATCTTTTACAGCAAATGGAAACAGTAATAGTCTATAGACATCCTGATCTCCTTCCAGCAGAGCTATCCAAAGACATTTTGGATAGTTTAGAGAGACCATCATAGAAAATACCTATGATGCTTGGTGCACGAAATTGCAATCACACTTTTGCAATCCCGCACAACTAACCAGCAAGTGTACTGGGTCGTCCAAGTAATACCTTGCGTGAGCAAGGGTCGATCCCACAGAGATTGTCGGCTTGAAGCAAGCTATGGTTATCTTGTAAATCTTAGTCAGGATATTAGAAATTATCAGGATTGATTGTGAAAAGCAAAAGAACATGAAATGATTACTTGTTTTGCAGTCATGGAGAATAGGTTGAGGTTTGGAGATGCTCCATCTTCTGAATCTCTGCTTTCCTACTGTCTTCTTCTTCAAACACGCCAGTCTCCTTCCATGGCAAGCTGTATGTAGGGTTTCACCGTTGTCAATGGCTACCTCCCATCCTCTCAGTGAAAGCGATTGCATATGCTCTGTCACAGCATAGCGGAATTCATTTGTCGGTTCTCAATCAGGCCGGAATAGAATCCAGTGATTCTTTTGCGTCTGTCACTAACGCCCTGCCTTCAGGAGTTTGAAGAATGTCACAGTCATTCAATCATTGAATCCTACTCAGAATACCACAGACAAGGTTTAGACCTTCCGGATTCTCTTGAATGCCGCCATCAATTCTAGCTTATACCACGAAGATTCCGGTTAAAGAACCCAAGAGATAACTACTTAATCTAAGGTAGAACGGAGGTGGTTGTCAAGCACGCGTTCATGGTTGAGAATGATGATGATTGTCACGGATCATCACATTTATCCGGGTTAAGAACAAGTATTATCTTAGAATGGAAGCAAGCATGATTGAATGAGAAACAGTAGTAATTGCATTAATCCATCAAGACACAACAGAGCTCCTCACCCCCAACCATGGGGTTTAGAGACTCATGCTGTGGAAAGTACACAAAGAAAAGTGTAAAATGTCATGAGGTCATAAGGTACAGATACCATGTCAAAAGATCCTATTAATAGTAAACTAGTAGCCTAGGGTGTACAGAAATGAGTAAATGACGTAAAAATCCACTTCTGGGTCCACTTGGTGTGTGCTTGGGCTGAGCAATGAAGCTTTTGTGTGTAGAGACGTTTTCTGGAGTTAAACGCCAGTTCTCATGCCAGTTTGGGCGTTTAACTCCAAGTTTTATGCCAGTTCCGGCGTTTAACGCTGGAATTTCTGAGGGAGACTTTGAGCGCCGGTTTGGGCCATCAAATCTTGGGCAAAGTATGGACTATCATATATTGCTGGAAAGCCCAGGATGTCTACTTTCCAATGCCATTGAGAGCGCGCCAATTGGGCTTCTGTAGCTCCAGAAAATCCACTTCGAGTGCAGGGAGGTCAGAATCCAACAGCATCTGCAGTCCTTTTTGGTCTCGGAATCAGATTTTTGCTCAGGACCCTCAATTTCAGCCAGAAAATACCTGAAATCATAGAAAAACACACAAACTCATAGTAAAGTCCAGAAAAGTGAATTTTAGCTAAAAAATAATAAAAATATACTAAAAACTAACTAGATTATACTAAAAACATACTAAAAACAATGCCAAAAAGCATACAAATTATCCGCTCATCAATGCTCCATTCAGAAAGCATATCAGAAGGACACTTTCTGATTAATTGTTTGTATCTTTCCCAAGCTTCATAGAGGGATTCTCCTTCCTTCTGTCTGAAGGTTTGGACTTCCACTCTAAGCTTACTCAATTTTTGAGGTGGAAAGAACTTTGCCAAGAAGGCATTGACTAGCTTTTTCCAAGAGTCCAGGCTTTCTTTAGGTTGTGAGTCCAACCATGTTCTAGCTCTGTCTCTTACAGCAAAAGGGAATAGCATAAGTCTGTAGACCTCAGGGTCAACCCCATTAGTCTTGACAGTGTCACAGATTTGCAAGAATTCAGCTAAGAACTGATGAGGATCTTCCAATGGAAGTCCATGGAACTTGCAATTCTGTTGCATTAGAGAAACTAATTGCGGCTTAAGCTCAAAGTTGTTTGCTCCAATGGCAGGGATAGAGATGCTTCTCCCATAGAAGTCGGGAGTAGGTGCAGTAAAGTCACCCAACACCTTCCTTGCATTGTTGGCATTGTTGTTGTTTTCGGCTGCCATGAGTTATTCTTCCTTGAAGAATTCGGTTAGGTCCTCTACAGAGAGTTGTGCCTTAGCTTCTCTTAGCTTTCGCTTCAAGGTCCTTTCAGGTTCAGGGTCAGCCTCAACAAGAATGCTTTTGTCTTTGCTCCTGCTCATAAGAAAGAGAAGAGAACAAGAAATGTGGAATCCTCTATGTCACAGTATAGAGATTCCTTGAGGTGTCAGAGGAAAAGAAAAATGAAAGGCAGAAATAGAAAATTTGAACTTATCAAAGAAGATGGAGTTCGAATTTTGCATTAAGGGATAGTGTTAGTCTATAAATAGAAGGATGTGAGAAGAAGGGAAGCAATTTTCGAAAATTAAGTAAAAGATTTTGAAAACATTTTGAAAAACATTACTTGATTTTCGAAAATAAAAGTGGGAAAGAAGTAAAGTGATTTTTGAAAAAGATTTTTAAATTAGAAATCAAAAAGATTTGATTGAAAACTATTTTGAAAAAGATGTGGTTAAGAAGATATGATTGGTTTTAAAAAGATGTGATTGAGAAGATATGATTTGAAAAACATTTTAAAAAGATTTGATTTTGAAAATTAATGACTTGGCTATCAAGAAAATATATGATTCAAACATTAGACCTTTCTCAACAGAAAAGGCAATATACTTGAAATGTTGAATCAAATCATTAATTGATAGCAAGTATCCTTAAAAATGGAAAGAAATCAATTTTGAAAACATATGATTGAAAAGATATGATTTGAAAAAGATTTGATTTTGAAAAATTTTGAAAACCTGAAAAAAAAATTGCATTGAAAAACAGAATCTTCCCTCTTGTGTCATCCTGGCGTTAAACACCCAGAATGGTGCACATTCTGGCGTTTAACGCCCAAAACTATACCCTTTTGGGCGTTAAACGCCCAACCAGGTACCCTGGCTGGCGTTTAAACGCCAGTCTGTCCTTCTTCACTGGGCGTTTTGAACGCCCAGCTTTTTCTGTGTAGTTCCTCTGCTGTATGTTCTGAATCTTCAATTCTCTGTATTATTAACTTGAGAAGACACAAATTAAAAATTTTTTAGGATTTTTAATAATAAGGAAAAATCAAAATGCAACAAGAATCAAATAACAATGCATGCAAGACACCAAACTTAGCAGTTTGTATACTACTGACACTAATGAGAATGCATATGAGACACACAAACACTCAAGTCAAGAGAATTCAAAGATCAGAGTAAGAAATCATCAAGAACATCTTGAAGATCACTAAGACACATGAATGAATGTATGCAATTGATACCAAACTTAAAATGAAACACTAGACTCAAACAAGAAATATTTTTGGATTTTATGATTTTGTAATTTTTTTTGTGTTTTCGAAAATTAAGTGGAAAAAGGTATCAAAATTCTTAATGAGAATTCCAGGAATCATGCAATGTTTAGTCTAAGACTCCGGTCCAGGAATTAGACATGGCTTCACAGCCAGCCAAGCTTTCAAAGAAAGCTTCGGTCCAAAACACTAGACATGGCCAAAGGCCAGCCAAGCCTTAGCAGATCACTGCTCCAAAAGCAAGATTGATAGAAATCAACAAGCTCTTGTGATGATAGGTTGAAACCTCGGTCCAATGGAATTAGACATGGCTTCACAGCCAGCCAGATTTCAACAAATCATCATGAAACACTAGAATTCATCTTCAAGAATTTCGAAAAAAAATACCTAATCTAAGCAACAAGATGAACCGTCAGTTGTCCAAACTCAACAATCCCCGGCAACGGTGCCAAAAACTTGGTGCACGAAATTGTGATCAATACTTTTCACAACTCAAATAATCCCCGGTCATGAAACCAAAAACTTGGTGTTCAATACCATGGCATAAACACAACTTCGCACAACTAACCAGCAAGTGTACTGGGTCGTCCAAGTAATAAACCTTACGCGAGTAAGGGTCGATCCCACAGAGATTGTTGGTATGAAGCAAGCTATGGTCACCTTGTAAATCTCAGTCAGGCAAACTCAAATGGGTATGGTGATAAACGCATAAAACATAAAGATAGAGATAGAGATACTTATGTAATTCATTGGTAGGAACTTCAGATAAGCGTATGAAGATGCCTTCCCTTCCGTCTCTCTGCTTTCCTACTGTCTTCATCCAATCCTTCTTACTCCTTTCCATGGCAAGCTTAAGCAAGGGTTTCACCGTTGTCAGTGGCTACCTCCCATCCTCTCAGTGGAAATGTTCAACGCACCCTGTCACGGCACGGCTATCCATCTGTCGGTTCTCGATCAGGCCGGAATAGAATCCAGTGATTCTTTTGCGTCTGTCACTAACGCCCCGCCCTCAGGAGTTTGAAGCACGTCACAGTCATTCAATCATTGAATCCTACTCAGAATACCACAGACAAGGTTAGACCTTCCGGATTCTCTTGAATGCCGCCATCAGTTCTAGCCTATACCACGAAGACTCTAATCTCACGGAATGGCTGGCTCGTTTGTCAGGCAAGCACTCGGTTGTCAGGCGATCAACCATGCATCGTGTATCAGGAATCCAAGAGATATTCACCCAATCGAAGGTAGAACGGAGGTGGTTGTCAGTCACACGTTCATAGGTGAGAATGATGATGAGTGTCACGGATCATCACATTCATCAAGTTGAAGAACAAGTGATATCTTAGAACAAGAACAAGCGGAATTGAATAGAAGAACAATAGTAATTGCATTAATACTCGAGGTACAGCAGAGCTCCACACCTTAATCTATGGTGTGTAGAAACTCCACCGTTGAAAATACATAAGTACAGGGTCTAGGCATGGCCGAATGGCCAGCCTCCCAATGATCTAAGAACTAGGTGTCCAAAGATGATCAAAGGATTTAAAATAATCCAAAGATTCCCAATACAATAGTAAAAGGGTCCTATATATAGAGAACTAGTAGCCTAGGGTTTACAGAGATGAGTAAATGACATAAAAATCCACTTCCGGGCCCACTTGGTGTGTGCTTGGGCTGAGCAATGAAGCATTTTCGTGTAGAGACTCTTCTTGGAGTTAAACGCCAGCTTTTATGCCAGTTTGGGCGTTTAACTCCCATTTTGGTGCCAGTTCCGGCGTTTAACGCTGGAATTTCTGAGGGTGACTTTGAACGCCGGTTTGGGCCATCAAATCTTGGGCAAAGTATGGACTATCATATATTGCTGGAAAGCCCAGGATGTCTACTTTCCAACTCCGTTGAGAGAGCGCCAATTGGGCTTCTGTAGCTCTAGAAAATCCACTTCGAGTGCAGGGAGGTCAGAATCCAACAGCATCTGCAGTCCTTTTTGGTCTCTGAATCAGATTTTTGCTCAGGTCCCTCAATTTCAGCCAGAAAATACCTGAAATCACAGAAAAATACACAAATCATAGTAAAGCCCAAAAAAGTGATTTTTAACTAAAAACTAATAAAATATACTAAAAACTAACTAGATCATACCAAAAACATACTAAAAACAATGCCAAAAAACGTACAAATTATCCGCTCATCAGTCAGCTAAGTAGCTGATCAATTGCCATGCTTCTTCCATAGTCTTGTACTTTTTCATAGAACCATTGCTAGCACCTTCCAATGTGGTCCTATCTTGAGATTTCAAACCCTGTGTAAAGTAGCTGAGCAACACTATCTTGTTAATCATATGATGGGGACATGCTTCTCGAAGATTATTAAAGTGTTCCAAGTATTCATAGAAGGTCTCATATTCATCCTGAATGATCATAGACATGTCCTTCCTCAGCTTATCGGTGACTTCAGCTGGAAAGAATTTCTCCAGAAACTCTCTCCTAAGTGTATCCCAGTTGGAAACAGTTGTTTTGGGTTGAGTGTAGTACCACTCTCTTGCCTTTCCCTCCAGAGAAAACGGGAAGGCTTTCAACATAATGGAGATTTCATCAGTGCCATCACACTTAACAGTAGAACAAGCGGTTTGGAAATCCCTAAGGTGCTTGATAGGCCCTTGAGCTGGTAAGCCATGAAACATGGGCATCAAGTTGAGTAATGAAGACTTTATTTCAAAATCTACAGATACTGCTGGGTGGTGTGCCTGAAATGGTTGGAGCGTAGTATCAGGGGCTCCTTCCTCCTAGATAGTGACTCTTCTGGATGCTGCCATGTCACCTGCACGTAAATGAACTGGATCAGTAGAGAGGGAGCTTGTTTCTTCCTTAGATGACGGTTCAGGTTCATCCTCAAAGAGGAGTCGCCGACGCCGAGCTTGCCTTATACGTGAAAGAGTTCTTTCGATCTCAGGGTCAAATACTGGCAAGCTTGGATTAGGTAGTGAATGTGTCATTTAACGAAAAAAAACCTACAGCTCATAGTGACAGAATAAAAAGAAAAAATTGCAATTAAAATAAATACCAATCAATAAATTAGCACACTGTTGCAACTTTCCGGCAACGGCGCCAAAAATTGACGTGGCGAAAATTGGCAAGTTAAGAATTTATTAAAAGGGACACGTTGCAAGTACAGTCCTTAACCAGCCGAAAATTCACTTCTCAATTTAAAAGGGGTTGTCACAATATTGAAAATTAAAATAATGGGAGTATGAATCCCAGGTCGTCTCCCAACGAGTTGCAGAGAGATATGCTATTTCATCAATTTGGTGTTTTCAAAAAATGGTTGAGTTGATAAACAGAAATTTAAATCAGAGAATTTAATTTATTTTAAATAAAGGTCTTGATTGGGGGTAGATTAGTTGGAAGCCCTATTCTTGTTGAAATACTCTCAAGATTAATTAATAATTGGAAGTTACTCTGCTTAGTTAACCCTTACTAGGTAAAGGAAAGTCAAGCAAGTTGGAAATCTGTTTCTAGTCATAAGTCCTAATCCTCTCCCTTGGGAAGGACTAGAGTTAATGATTAGAGGGTGATTCAACAATAAACCCAATTATAATTTCTCTATTGAATAGCTCAACTCAAGGGTTCCTTTCAATCATCCCCCAATCAAGTCATGGAACTACTCACTCATCATAATTATAAAATTCACAGAATTAATGGTGAAAATAAAAGAAGACATGATAAATAATAATAAAAGGGTTAATTGAAAATAAAAATATTCTATATTAATAACTTGTAGAAATAATCCAAAGTCAACTCTAGAGGGATTAAGCATATGGAAGAACAAATATAAAAAGTAAATAACAAAATAAGATGACTAGTACGGGAGGTAGACTCTTCTCAAAAGCTAAAGCCAAAATCTTCCAATCCTAATTATGAATGCTCAAGTGAGTAAAAAACCTAGGGGGAAGTAAATCCAGATCTAAAACTAAAAATTATGTAGAATGAATTGTGTCTCTCGTTTCTGCATGTTCCCTGGCTCTAATCTGTAATTCTGGGCCGAAACCTGGATTGAAATCTGGCCCAGAAACTCTACCAGTGACTTCTGAAATTCTACAGATCGCGCACGTCACACGGCCGCGTCATGCACACGGACGCGTCATTCGGCGTTTTGCTTTTCCATGCAAGCGCGTTATCCATGCCTCCGCATTGTTTCTGCTTTTCCGATCCGCGCGATCGCGTGAGCCGTGCGGCCGCGTCGCTGCGAATTCCTTTCTTCCACGCGGTTGCGTCGCTGACGCGTACGCGTCACTTCTCGCTGGTCGTCTCCTCATTTTCTTGTATTACTTCCATTTTTGCAAGCTTCCTTACCAATTTACCACTCATTCATGCCCTGTAAAGCCTGAAACACTTAACACACAGATCACGGCATCGAATGGAATAAAGGGGGATTAAAATACCTACCTAAAGGTCTCCAGGAAGTAAGCTTTCAATCATGTATTAATTTTAGGAAGGAAATATAAATGCATGCTAATTATATGAATAAGTGGGTAAAGACCATGATAAAACCACACAATTAAACACATTGTAAACCATAAAATAGTGGTTTATCACCTCCCAACACCAAACTTAGAGTTTGAATGTGGGGGCTTCTCAACACCAAACTTAGAGTTTGGTTGTGGCCTCCCAACACCAAACTTAGAGTTTGATTATGAGGGCTTTGTTTGACTCTGTATTGAGAGAAGCTTTTCATGCTTCCTCTCCATGGTTGCAGAGGAAGATCCTTGAGCTTTAAACACAAGGTAGTCCCCATTCAATTGAAGGACTAGCTCTCCTCTGTCAACATCAATCATAGCTCCTGTTGTGGCTAGGAAGGGTCTTCCAAGGATAATGCATTTATCCTCATCCTTTCCAGTTTCTATGATTATGAAATCAGCAGGGATGTAAAGGCCTTTAACCTTCACTAATACGTCCTCTACCAATCCATAAGCTTATTTTATTGACTTGTCTGCCATCTCTAATGAGATATTTGCAGCTTGTACCTCAAAGATCCCCAGTTTCTCCATTACAGAGAGTGGCAAAAGATTTATACCTGATCCTAGGTCACACAGAGCCTTCTTAAAGGTCATGGTGCCTATGGTACATGGTATTAAGAATTTACCAGGATCTTGTTTCTTTTGAGGTAAAGTTTGCTGAACCCATGTATTTAGTTCACTAATGAGCAAGGGAGGTTCATCTTCCCAAGTCTCATTACCAAACAACTTGGCATTCAGCTTCATAATGGCTCCTAGATATTGAGCAACTTACTCTTCAGTTACATCTTCATCCTCTTCAGAGGAAGAATAGTTCTCAGAGCTCATGAATGGCAGAAGGAAGTTTAATGGAATCTCTATGGTGTCTATATGAGCTTTAGATTCCTTTAGGTCCTCAATAGGGAACTCCTTTCTGTCTGGAGGACGTCCCATGAGGTCTTCCTCATTGGGATTCACATCCTCCCCTTCCTCTTTGGATTCGCCCATTTTGATTATATCAATGGCCTTGCACTCTCTTTTTGGATTTTCTTCTGTATTGCTTGGGAGAGTACTAGGAGGAGTTTCAGTGATTTTCTTACTCAGCTGACCCACTTGTGCCTCCAAGTTTCTAATGGAGGACCTTGTTTCATTCATGAAACTTAAAGTGGCCTTAGATAGGTCAGAGACTCTATTTGTTAAGCTAGAGGGGCTCTGCTCAGAATTCTCTGTCTATTGATAAGAAGATGATGGAAAAGGCTTGCTATTCCTAAACCTGTTTCTTCCACCATTATTAAAGCCTTGTTGAGGCTTTTGTTGATCCTTCTATGAGAAATTTGGATGATTTCTCCATGAGGGATTATAGGTGTTTCCATAGGCTTCACCCATGTAATTCACCTCTGCCATTGCAGGGTTCTCAGGATCATAAGCTTCTTCTTTAGAAGATGCTTCTTTAGTACTGTTGGATGCATTTTACAATCTATTCAGACTCTGAGATATCATATTGACTTGTTGGGTCAATATTTTAATATGGGCCAGTATGGTATTTAGAGCATCAATTTCAAGAACTCCCTTCTTCTGAGACGTCCCATTACTCACAGGATTCCTCTCAGAGGTGTACATGAATTGGTTATTTGTAACCATGTCAATGAGTTCTTGAGCTTCTGCAGGCGCTTTCTTTAGATGAATGGATCCACCTGCCGAATGGTCCAGTGACATCTTAGAGAACTCAGATAGACCATCATAGAATATATCCAAAATAGTCCACTCTAAAAGCATGTCAGAAGGACACTTTTTGGTCAACTGCTTGTATCTTTCCCAAGCTTCATAGAGGGATTCACCATCTTTTTGCCTGAAGGTCTGACCATCCACTCTAAGCTTGCTCAGCTTTTGAGGAGGAAAGAACTTGGCCAAGAAGGCCGTGACCAGCTTATCCCAAGAGTCCAGGCAATCTTTAGGTTGTGAGTCCAACCATGTTCTAGCTCTGTCTCTTATAGCAAAAGGGAAAAGCATGAGCCTGTAGACTTCAGGATCTACTCCATTAGTCTTAACAGTATCACAGATCTGCAAGAACTTAATTAAAAACTGATAGGGATCTTCTGATGGAAGTCCATGAAACTTGCAGCTCTGTTGCATTAGAGCAACTAGTTGAGGCTTCAGCTCAAAATTGTTTGCTCCAATGGCAGAGATTGAGATGCTTCTTCCATAAAAATTGGAAGTAGGTGTAGTATAATCACCAAGTATCCTCCTTGCATTATTGTTGTTGTCATTATTTTCGGCTGCCATCTCCTCTTCTTTTTCGAAAATTTCTATAAGGTTTTCTCTGGATTGTTGTATTTTAGCTTCTCTTAGTTTCTTCTTTAGAGTTCTTTCAGGTTCAGGATCTGCTTCAACAAGAATGTTCTTGTCCTTGCTCCTGCTCATATAAAAAAAAGGGAACAGAAAATAATAATAGAGATCCTCTTTACCACAGTAGAGATTTTCCTTTATGTGAGTAGAAGAAAATAAGAAGAAAATCCGAACACATGTAGAGGGGAGAAGAGGGTTCGAATTGAGTAGAAGAGAAGTGTTAGTAGATAAATAAATAAATAGAAGAAGATGAGAGAGAGGAGTTTTCGTAAATTAACTAAAATAAAAGAAAAATATTTTTGTTTTTATTTTAGATTAAAGTTAAAATTCGAATTTATAAAAAGTAATAAAATTAAAATTTAAAATAATTAGTTAAATAAAAAGATTTTTGGAAAAGAGGGAGGTGATTTTCAAAAATTAGAGAGAGGAAAGTAGTTAGGTGGTTTTGAAAAAGATAAGAAATAGTAAAACAAACAAAAAGTCAATTAGTTAGTTGAAAAAGATTTGAAAAGGAAATTAAAAAGATTTGATTTTTAAAATTTAAAATTGATTACTTGACTAACAAGAAACTAAAAGATATGATTCTAGAATTTAAAGATTGAACCTTTCTTAACAAGAAAGTAACAAACTTCAAATTTTTGAATCAGTTCCTAGCAATGGCTCCAAAAACTTGGTGCACAATACTATGGTTCACACACATTCTTCACAACTTCGCACAACTAACCTGCAAGTGCACTGGGTCGTCCAAGTAATAAACCTTACGTGAGTAAGGGTCGATCCCACGGAGATTGTTGGTATGAAGCAAGCTATGGTCATCTTGTAAATCTCAGTCAGGCGAATTCTAATGCTTATAATGGTTTTCAAACATAAAGATAAATAAAGCATAAAATAGAGATAGAGATACTTATGTAATTCATTGGTGTGAATTTCAGATAAGCGCATAAAGATACTGTGTTCCTTCTGAATCTCTGCTTCCTACTGCTTTCATCCAATCATTCTTACTCCTTTCCCTGGCAAGTTGTATGTTGGGGGATCACCGTTGTCAATGGCTACCGTCCGTCCTCTCAGTGAAAATGGTCCAGGTGCGCTGTCACCACACGGCTAATCATCTATCGGTTCTCGATCATGTAAGAATAGGATTTACTATCCTTTTGCGCTGTCACCTCGCCCTACAGTCGCGAGTTTGAAGCTCGTCACAGTCATTCAATCCCTGAATCCTACTCGGAATACCACAGACAAGGTTTAGACTTTCTGGATTCTCAAGAATGCTGCCAATGGATTCTAGCTTATACCACGAAGATTTTGATTAAGGAATCCAAGAGATATTCATTCAAGCTTATTTGCATGTAGAACGAAAGTGGTTGTCAGGAACACGTTTATAAGTGAGAATAGTGATGAGCGTCATAATCATCACATTCATCAGGTTCTTGGGTGCGAATAGATATCTTAGAATAAGAATAAGCGTGAATTGAATAGAAGAACAATAGTACTTTGCATTAATACTCGAGGAACAGCAGAGCTCCACACCCTTAATCTATGGTGTGTAGAAACTCCACCGTTGAAAATACATAAGTGATAAAGGTGTTCATTGGTTCTGGCCTCAGAGAGGGAACCAGGATAACCAAGACTCTAATACAATAGTAAAAAGTTCTACTTATACTAAACTAGTTACTAGGGTTTACAGAAATAAGTCTAAGTGCAGAAATCCACTTATAGGGCCCACTTTGGTGTTTGCTTGGGATGAGCTTGAGATTTACACGTGCAGAGGCTTCTCTTGGGGTTAAACGCCAAGTTGTAACGTGTTTTTGGCGTTTAACTTTGGTTTGTGATGTGTTTCTAGCGTTTTACTCTAGAATGCAGCATGGAACTGGCGTTGAACGCCAGTTTGCATTGCCTAAACTCAAATAAAGTATGAACTATTATATATTGCTGAAAAGCCCTGGATGTCTACTTTCCAACACAATTGAGAGCGCGCCATTTGGAGTTCTATAGCTCCAGAAAATCTATTTCGAGTGCAGGGAGGTCAGAATCCAACAGCATCTGTAGTCATTTTTCAGCCTCCTATCAGATTTTTGCTTAGGTCCCTCAATTTCAGCCAGAAAATACCCGAAATCACAAAAAAAATACACAAACTCATATTAAAGTCCAAAAATGTAAATTTTGCCTAAAAACTAATAAAAACATCCCTAAAAGTAGCTAGATCTTACTAAAAACTACCTAAAAATAATGCCAAAAAGTGTATAAATTATCCGCTCATCATATACCAACAACACAGCAAAATAAATCATCACAACAAGTCGGAAAACAAGTACAATAACATAAATATTCAAACAAGCCTGCAAGATGTTGGATCTTCTTAAACAATACAAAGGTACTTCATAGCTCTTAAAAGCCTCTTACTCATCAAGAAAACAACATTACAAAAGATCGACATGGCATTGTTTACAGGAACTGAAATGACACCATTTAGGGGCAACACAGAGCAAAACCTCACATTCAACACACAAAATTATAGTAACAAATTTCAAGCAAATAACAAATTTTTCCAAGACTTAAGCGTAGAAAAAGAATGCGAAAGTTCAAGAACAACCATGAAGATGCAACCAATAAGATTCAACAAGAAACTATTCAGAAGCACATTACCCAATAAAGAACAGGGGTACATAAAACTAACAAAGAAAAGGGATTCCAATCTTGATTAAAAAAAATGAAGTGAAGGAGCAAAAAGAAAAAAGAGAAAAGGGGTTCAGTATTTATAAGACTCCAAAGAGAGAATGGTAAAATCACTCTCCCCTCATTTATGATGTACACGGTTACCAAAGACTATAAAAAGATGTGCAAATGATTACGAAAAGACGCAACATTTCAGGTTCATAAAAAAACACGTCGAGTACCCGATCTTCGAAAGACAGTATACCCGACGTGATGCATCAACACCACAAGAGATCAACTTGACTTGTAAATGCTCGAGTCCAACCTAATAAAACTCGGTCTCAAGCAGAGGCATTGTTGGTCCAAAACATAGTCAGGCCCAAAATGATCAAAATCTCAATCAATAATCTACAAAGTTCAAGAGACTAGATCTACTTTGGTAGTTATGCCCAATTCGTTATACTTGACTTATATCCAGAGTTCAAACTCACTCTACCTTTGTGCCCGACTTTATCTGTTCGACTCGATACGCAGAATCCTAGCTGCACCTACAAATGTGCTCATATATTTAAATATGAGATCATAAAAACCCAACAATCTCTACTACTTATCTAGAAAGAAAATATCAACAACTTTCTTATCTAAAAGGGAGTAATAAATCCACCATCAAAGGTGTGACAATTCAAAATATGGTTATTGACTCTACATCTACACTTATAAATACTCTAATAACCTCAAGTACTCTTCGAACCTAATCTACTAAAAACCTACTAAAACTCTTACTAACTTAAACTTCGGAGTCCCGTACAGATACCACCCCCACCTCTTCACAAAAAACTCGAACAGATTCATCCTCGTTGAAAAAGACGTCAGACAGACCATTCAAAGGTATTTAGACATCACGTTCAAGTCCAAAGTAACCCAGTTTTAGGTAATTCTTGGAACAAAAACCGTCTTTTGTCAATTCTAAAAATATTAAATATCATTGTTCTCTTCTAAATATCAATGTAATAAAGCTTAAGTTTTCCTATAATCATATATGTCTAAATATCATTGTTCAAAATTTAAAATTTTTGCTAGGTGTAACTGCTATTATCTACAAAAAGTGTGTTCATATGTGAATTTACCTATTTAATTTTTTTTATAAATTTAATTAAAACATATTGCAAAAATTATTAATCGAAAAAATATTAAAAAATACAAATTAATATTAATTAAAATATTAAAAATATAAATTACTGTAAATTTTATATATCAGGCCTACTACACATACAAGTCTTTTTGGCATACAAGTTCATACAAGTTGGCCCAAACCCAACAAAAATAGCCTTCAGTTTAGATTGCGTGTAAACACGCACTTTTCCAACTATTGAATAGCGCAAAAATCATTATGACAAACAATTCTTCTTCCTCAATCAAAATTGCAACACTCAAAATTCAAATAAGGATCTAAATCTCTCAAAAATCTCTCAAAATCGTCGCGAAAAGTGAAGGAAGTTTCGAAGCTGAATTCAAAAATAATTATGAGAAAATGAAATAAGAAGATGAAAAAGAAGAAGCAGCATAAGATGAAGAGGAGGAAGAGGAAGAGTTTTAAATTATGTAGAACTTATCAGTACAAAAACATTGAAAATTCTTAAATAATACACGTAAATATTTTAGTTTTACTCTAAAATTTGCTGCAAATACACAAAAATATTTCCTTTAATGTTGCATTTTTTTCTTTTTTTTCTTATTTCTTTTTTTCTTTTAGTTGAATGAATGTAAATTCATCCTTTTCCAAGTAGTTTTTGTAGCATTATGCGTTTCTTCTTCTTTTTTGTTTGATTTTTTTTATTCTTGTTAAGAGAGTAAATAAGAACAAACTTGAGAAGGTAAAACAAGAAGAAAAAAATGAAAAAAAAAAAGAAAAAATGGTGATGATGATGAAAAAAGAAGAAGAAGCAATAGAAGACGAGGAGGAGGAAGAGAAAGAGTTTTGAATTATGCAGAACTTATCAGTACATATACACCAAAAATTCTTAAATAATACACATAAAACATTTTAATTTTACACTGAAATTGGCTGCAAATATACCAAAATGTTTCCTTTAATGCTGCATTTTTTTCTTCTTTTTTTTGTATTTCTTTCTTTCTTTTAGTTGAATGAATGTAAGTTCATCCTCTTCCGAGTAATTTTACAGCATTATCTGTTTCTTCTTATTCTTTGTTTGATTTTTTTATTTTTATTCTATTAAGAGAGTAAAATAAGAAGAAACTTGAGAAGATAAAATAAGAAGAAATAGATAAATAAGGAAAAAAAGAAGAAGAAAATGGTGATGATGATGGAAAAAAAAGAAGAAGAAGAAGCAGTAGAAGATGAAGAGGAGGAAGAGAATGAGTTTTGAATCATGCAGAACTTATCAGTACACAACACCATAAATTCTTAAACACTACACATAAATATCTTAGTTTTACATCGAAATTAGCTGCAAATATACAAAAATATTTTCTTTAATGCTGCTTCTTTTTCTTCTTCTTTTTTTCCTTATTTCTTTCTTTTTTTAGTTGAATGAATGTAAGTTCATTCTCTTCCAAGTAATTTTGTAACATTATGTGTTTCATCTTCTTCTTTGTATGATTTTTTTTTTGTTTTTACTCTTGTTAAGAGAGTAAAACAAGAAAAAAACTTGAGAAAGTAAAATAAGAAAAAAAAAGAAGAAGAAATAGTAGAAGATGAGGAGGAGGGAGAAAAAGAGTTTTCAATTATACAGAACTTATCGATGCACAAAAACCAAAAATTCTTAAACAATACACATAAATATATTAGTTTTATACCAAAATTTGCTGCAAATACACAAAAATATTTTCTTTAATGCAGAACTCCTACATTATATTCAATTTAAACCATCAACAATGAACAATAATTTTCACAAACAAAAACAATATTATTCAATTATAGAATCATAAACTATTAACGAAAACATTAACTAGAATCGAACACACCTCAGCCACTAGATTGGATTCAAAATAATAATAATCTATTTCGCTCTGGTTCAATTAACAATTTGAACTTGAATTCATTATCTTCAACAACGAGATAAATGTTCAAAATTGATTTCAGAGCTCGATTTTAAAAACGTAGATAACGAAGAAAATTGTAAAAAACGAAGTAAGAGGACGCAGAGAACAAACGAAGAGAAACGCATAGATGGAAGAAAACGTAGATCCAAAACGCTGAGAAAATTTGAAAATGGAAACGAAATCCTTTCAAAAAAGACAGTTATATATTCGCGCATTGATTGAAAAGTTGGTTAGATAATGGGGCGTGAGGTGAATTTAGTTAAAAAGACTTGTATGGAATTATATCGAAAAATGACTTGTATGTGGAAAATATTTGTTTATATATTAAATTTTTTAATCAGATTAAATATTAATGTAACAAAAGAAAAATTAATTACTTAAATCTATTTATATAATAAATAAATTAATTCTTTCAATAAATATATATTGATCTCTTAATAATTAACTACTTAGGATGTGTTTGGGGTTTTTGTTAGGGAAGAGAGCCCGTCTGAATGACTTGAACGTTCTATTTTTATGTTTGACAACTTTTTGGAACTCCAAAACCCAGAAGTACTTTCACATCTGAACGTGCGTACGTTCACGTAAAGCGAAAAATTCTAGCTTCTGCATTCACGTTAGGGAAGGCTGATTTTAGGTGAGAAAATTTTTTCTTTTCTACCAACTTTACCCTTCATTTTCTTCTATAAAAAGGATGCAAGTAATCATATAACTTTCACAGTTTTTTGTGTATTTTCTTCGTTCCAAATTTTTTTTATCAAAATTTTTTAGATTTATTTCAATCACTTCTAAGCTAAATATTTTGATTTTTTATTATTTTAGTACTATCTTTCATATTTTGATTTTTATATTTTTATTATATATTTTTATTTATATGATAAATATTTTTTATATTATGTTTTTAGTATTCTGATGTTATATTTTTATTATATTTTTTTATTCATATGACAATTATTGTTGATATAAATTCTTATTTTTATTGATTTTTATGATGTTTTTATTATTTTTTGTTGATATAAATTCTTCTTTTCTATCTTTTATTATACTATATTTATGTTGTGTATAAAATTTTTTATCTTTTTATTTAGTTTTATTCATATGAATTTTATTTACTTTCTATTGTAAATTTTTTGTTCATATAATATATGCTGCTGGTTATAATTATTATATACTATGTTTGTATGATTTTTTTTCGTTTTTTTTCGTTTTTATTGTACTTCTCACTATACTTTATTTTCGTTTTTATTGTATACTAATGATAAGTAACAAAAGAGTGCTAACAGTACTAAAAAAATTATAGAACATTTTCTTTTTGTTTGACATTATAAAATGTTTTACTTTATATTATTTTTTTAGTGTTTTACTTTTTTATGTATTTTATTATTTTTTAGTTTATATGAATTTTTTTATTACATGAATTTTTTTATGATATTTCTTATTATTTTTTATGTATTTTATTAGTATTTTATCTTTTAATTTAATATTTATTAGGCTAATAAATTATAACTCAAATGACATGATCTTCTCATACTCATCTAAGAAATTGCAGGTTGGAATTTTTCTATCTTCGGTAAAAATAAAATTTAATATTTATTAATGGTTTTATGTATTAAAATATATTTTATCAACTTTTATATATTACTCTAATTTAATAAATAAATATTAAATTTATTATAAAATGATATTTTTAATAAAATTTATTCAAATATCTAAAGTAAAATAATAAAATAATATAAAAAATTATTTAAATTAATGTCTTTTTTAATAATTTTTTTATTTAAAAATAATTTTAAATAATATAAACTAAATAATAATTATTTTATTATAATTCATTTTAATACAAAAATGATCAAATATAAATCATAATTAACATAAATTTATTTTTAGTCAATTAAATTTATAAAATTAATTTTATATAAATTTTTATTTATAAAGTATAATCCAAATACATACCTAGGAGGCTTTACACTAGTTCCTATAATAGAGATGGAATGATGGATAGATAGATTTATTATTTTTATTATTATTTAAGAATTAAAAAGCATCCTTTTGTTCGCTTTGGGGTTTCTATCGCTCCCAACTAACCAAGTAACCATTATTTCTTCCTTTAAATGCAATCCCAATAAAATCCTAACAAGTTCATCTCGGGACTTCTCTTTTTCCATTTCTCGCACTTTCTTCCGTTGTCTCGAGAAAATTCTATCACCGGGAACAACTTCAGTTGCTTCGTTTCTTGATCTTCTGCGCTATCGGAACCTCGTTTCCGCTTCCCGAGTTGTGGTTTCTGTGCGAGCGAGTTTGGCCAAGTGAACCCTCGTTTGTTAAACCCTATGGAGAAGAACGAGGTGTGCACATCGGAGTCCGTCGATGGAAGCCGCGACGTGTGGAGCTCCAGATCTTCGGATTCTTCCTCCGCTGATCATCTCGTTGTCATGGTCAATGGAATTCTCGGAAGGTGTGATCGAATTTTCTTCTTTTTCTATTCATTTCCTTTTTTTATTGTAAATCTATGAAACACCGATCATGTTTGTAGCGCTACTTCTCGATTGCGTTTGTTTCGATGTTCATATGTGAAAAGTTTGAAGGCTTTACGTTGTGGCACTCAATTGGAATTTTGAGATGTTGTGAATTGATAACTTTTGTTGCTTGATATATCTTTTTCTTTTTTTTTTCCTTTTGTTTAATTTTTTCATTACATGATTCATGTTTTGAATTCGACGGTCTTTTGATGCAGTGCAACGGATTGGAAGTTCGCTGCAGAGCAGTTTGTTCAAGAGCTTCCTGAGGAAGTGTTTGTTCACTGTAAGAACTAAGAACCCTTTGCTTCCGATGATATATTATTATTACTTATTTACTTTAAAAAGCTTTTTAATGATGATGATAAGCGCTTGTTTTTCTAGTATAAGATATTCCTCTAGTCTAGACACCAAAAGCCTAAAAAGATAATCCTTTAGTCTCATTTGTTATGAATTTCGGGAGACAAGACTTGTCTTGAAATATTATGCACTGTGCTTGATTTTAATTTTCAACTATTTCCTTAAAACCCAGGTAGCGAAAGAAATGTGTCTAAGCTGACACTAGATGGTGTAGATGTAATGGGAGAGCGATTGGCAGAGGAGGTTAGTAACTACATAACACGTTTTCTTTCTGAATTAGTGTTTCATTTGAAAGTGAACTACCCCTGATTTTATAATATTAAATACCAGAGACTATATATCCCAAAACTGGCATAGTTAAAAATATTAGACATTATAAATATTATGTCAGTTTAGAATTGGATGGTAAGAAATGGTGTTGGGACAATTCCATTTATATTTATAATATCAAGTATATTGCAGTTGATTATGCATCTCTCTCTTCCTCTGATATTTCATAACCTAATGCTGCGGTTATGAGTTTTATTTTGGAAAGATGAGGAAAGGGAAGGTGTCTCAGGAGTCCATTTTACTTTACCAACTTCTTCCCTCCCTTTCCTTCTAGAATGGAACTCATAAGTACACCGTAATCAAAGTTTACTTTGTGAAACATTCATAAAATTCTCATCAATGAAAATTAAAGAGGAAGTGTTCCTTTGCATGAATCATGGGATATTTTATGTTCTCATGTTTTAGGCTGCAAATCTGTCATCGTAAATTTGGAGAAAGGAATTTCAGTCTATCCATTATATCAAGCAAGAAAGCTGATAAGTTAATATCACATGCATACTCGACATGGACAATTTTCATATGATGATTTTGCTTCAAACAGATCTGTGTATTATGTGTGATATGATATTTGAGATCATTACTTTCTACACATGTATGTGGTATGTCTATCTTGGCATTGAATTTATAATTGGTGTTGCTGTTAACAACACATCTATTTTTTAGGTCCGTGAAGTGGTTAGAAGAAAGCCAAATATGCGTAAGATATCCTTCGTCGCACATTCAGTGGGAGGACTAGTGGCAAGATATGCAATTGGAAAGTTATATAGGCCACCTGAAAGAGAAGATAATGGTGATAAACAAAGAAAGGAGGACTCAGCTGGTAAATTGTGTGGTTTGGAGGCTATCAATTTCATTACAGTTGCTACACCTCATCTGGGATCAAGAGGCAATAAGCAGGTACAACAAAGTATCTAAAATTCAAAATTGACCTCTTTAGAGTAGAAAAGCGATTATTTATTTTATTTTTTATTTTCTCAATATGGAAAGAAAATTCCTAAGAGATTAAGGCATTTAGCAAGGCATGTTGATTTTGCTGCATATCTACCAAAGTAACACATGCTTAAAAGTCGATCTGTAGAACATCCAATAGAAGCTAATACTACGATATTTATAACCCTACCTATATGTTGCCTAAATGGCAACCAAATCTGTTAATTCCGCTCTGAAAGTTGCCCCAAGAGGATCCATTACCAGCGTGGGAGGGGGTGACCATGAGACTTTACATGTGGTATATTTATGTCGAGTGCAAATATAATCGGAATTCTTTGCTTATTTTGAGGCTGTAGTTGGCTAGCAGCAACTTCTTTGTTTATATGTTAGCACACCTAGTATAATTTTTCTTAGATACTAAAAAGAGTGCTAGTATAATGGTTCATTTGGGAGGTTGGGTATTATGGGATGCCCTCATGGCCAAAGTCCCCGGTTGAGTAGTATGAGATTAATGGGATGTTTGATGTTGTATCTAATCAGAGTGGTTTGTTCCCTTCAATTGTTTGTTTTCCTTAGTTACTTAACAATGGTATTAGAGCCTAAGTTGTTGGTACCATGAAAATATCTATAGGCTGGATAAAGGTCAATACCAGATATTGATAGCCGATAGCTGAGTTGTTACCGCTGGATTAGTGTCGATAGAGGAAAGTCACTGAGGATGTCGGCTTTGCAAGGGCGGTGTACTATTAGGGACATGGTAATAATGCGGTGCCCATAGTCCCACATGGAATAGTATAGAATGCTTGATGTGTATTTAAGGAGTGGTTCTTCCCCATTAATAGCTAACTTTTAGGTTGTGATTTTCGATTTCCTTTTAAGTACATAACAAATTCCTATATAACTTTTCCTAAGAACAAGGTCATGTCTTCCCTCTAATTTACATTCTCTCAGTTTAATTGTCTTCTGGATTTGGTTATTGAACCAGATAGCTTGGATGATTGATTTATTGTCTGCCAATTTCTCAAATTCTCTGTCATCATCCAACAACTGAAAAATGTTAGTGTAAAGTGGGTGAAAAGGAACATGATGCATTTACTGGAATTATACTTGTCTAGAATATAAAATGGTTTATCTTCCTTCCCACTCCATTTTGAATCACTATCTGAATCCACTTTCTAATCTCATTAATGTTTTTGTAGAAAGATTGAGATTCCATCAAACCATATGGCCTAGAACCATATTTTGATATTTTGGGGAGAGTATCCAAAAAAATCTCTTTGGAGTATATTACCTTATTTCTTTTTATTTACTCATTTTTATCCATATACCATCTCATGTTTCTTCTCTTATTGCCTGAATGGGAAAGGGTAATTTCTTTTTCCTTTTTCTTTCTAAAAAAATAGGGAAATTGATGGTTCGTTAAAATGTCAACATAAACAAAGCATTTTTCCAATATATGGAGTTGACTGCATGAATCAATGGATGCCATACGGTGTCTTGTCATAGAGCATATTTTTGTTCAGTCCATGGGTATCAAATCAAAAAGGAATCTTAAGGGACACTTAGAAGTGGACAAAATGGACTTTATTTATGTACTTCACTTGATAGATTGTTATGAATGTGTTCTTCTAGAGTGCTGCATATATGTTCAGCTTCATCAAAAGTTTCCATCTTGAAATTTCAATTAAGAACTCAACATTGAGAACGTCCATAAAGTTATTGATGAATATAGAGTAATTGCATCGTTTTGGGATATAAATATGTTAATTGGATTTTAAATTTCAGGTTCCATTTCTTTTTGGCGTAATTGCCTTTGAGAAACTTGCAAGTTGTGTTATTCATTGGATTTTTAGGAGGACAGGTCAGCATCTTTTCCTAGTAGATGATGATGGAGGAAAACCTCCATTGCTTAAACGCATGGTTGAAGATTGTGATGGATGTTATTTCATGTATGTTTGTTGCAACCTTGTATCAGTTTCCTTTGATCTATCATCGTACCTGTTGGATGATTTTTTTTTTACTTTATGCAGGTCTGCATTGCGTGCTTTCAAACGCCGGGTTGTTTATTCAAATGTGGGCTATGATCGTATCCTTTATAATTGCTCTCTCTCTCTCTCTCTCTCTCTCTCTCTCTCTCTCTCTCTCTCTCTCTCTCACACACACACACACACACACACACATACACACACACACACACACACACACACAACCCACACAAAAGAACCTTTATATTTTGTTTTCCCTTATAAAGGTTTGTTTTCCCTTATAAAGGTTTTAGATATTGTTGGCTGGAGAACATCATCCATTAGACGTGATAGTGAACTCCCAAAGGTACTTCCTGGCATGCCTTTTGTATTGCTATCTGGCTCAACAGATCCTCTGCTTCTATGCAGTGACTCAAATATTTATTTGCAGTGGGAGGAATCACTGAATGAAAAATATCCACATGTTGTGTATGAAGAGCACTGCAAAGCTTTAGATGCTAACCAGTATGAGTCGGCAGAAGATAATGGCTCTGACAAGATAGAAGGTGTGTATCCTCTGTTTGTTTCACAATAGATAGTAGTGTTTTCCATACCTGTTGTAGTTGGTTTGTATGTTCGAATACGAATTGCCTTGCATGCATTGCTAGGTGTTAAGTACCCAAATAAAGCAAACAAGAATGAAGGGAAAGAAGCATTTAGTTAGTTAGAGAAGAAAGTGGTAAAATAGCTCCTTTGCCTTTTATTTACAATAGAATGGGACCATCTGAGGTAACAAATAGGACATCTGGAAAAGTTATTGGGGAGGGCACGAGTGAGGATGAATTCTGCTATAGGAGACAGGATTGAGTGTGTACAGAAGAAATAGAAAAAAAAAAAAAAAAAAGAGAAAGGGCGGGGTTGAAGAATCAGGAGGGAAAAGAAAGGAGAGGGTGGTAGCCTCTTGAATGCTACCTCGTTTCCTTCCTTTTCAGTACTTAGTTTTTCAATGAAATATCAGAGTGGGAGAGTATCACCTTTGATATCCTCCGGCTCCTGTGTTTCTGTTCCAGTCTCTTCTACTCTCTCCTACTCTTCTATGATTCTATACTACTTCCTCTATTGGTGTTCTGCTGATACTGCATATTCTAACACTTGGCCACTCTCATCTTATCAACTGATATCCGTTTGTTTATTGAATTTTGACATTTGCAGATTTGCTTTGTCCATGTTCAATTCCAAATAGAATCGTATATTGCATTGCTTATTTAATGAAAATCCATTTTCTTGTTGCCTGATCTAATGATCTTCTGAAATAAATAATTGTTTGTGAATATTGGAGCTGATTGGTTTTGAAAATATTTCCTGATTTCATCTTTCCTAAAATGATTCTTACTTTAAAATTTTCAAAGTTTAGGAAATGTGAGCATTTGTCAAAGTAGATTTTGTTTTAAATTAATAGGACACTGAAAATATGTTTTGTTGATCTATGTTCAAATCGTAATTTCAAAATCAAATTAACAAAAACAACATTATGTGTTTATAAATTATAAAATATATATTCCTTTCATAAAAATAAAAATAATATATTATATTTCCTAATTTTATTTGTCAATATAAATTTTTATAATTTATTTAAATAGTGTCTATTTCAATATTAATGAAATAAAATTGTACAAATAAAAATTAAAATAGACAAAAGTAGTATCTAGTAACACATGATGCCTATATAATGTACACGATATAATATATAATTAAAACAAAACCTAATCTAAAATTTATACAAATTGCATATTTACAATGCAAAATAATATATAGTTAAATACTTATAATATTATGAATTTTCAATAAACTAACTAATAAAAAAATACTTATAATATTATGAATTTTCACTAAACTAACTAGTAATAAACGGGTAAAGTATACTTTTTGTCTTTGATATTTGCGATTTTTTTTCAGAGGGTACCCCTAACGTTTAGTTGCATTCGATTTTGTCCCTAACATTCTCGATTTGTGTCAAAATTACCCTAGATGTTAATTCCATGTAAAATATTAGGGACAAAATTGAAAACTTTTAAAGGGTAGTTTTGACACGAATTGAAAACGCAAGTAATAAAACTCAATGAATCGAAAAAGTTAGGGATAAAATTGAATGAAATTAAACGTTGAGGTATTTTAGAAAAAAATCACAAACATCAGGGACAACAAATATATTTTACCCTAATAAAAAGTATTGAAGTATTTAATATGCTTCCTGTTTTATCTTTTATACGTTACCATTCAGTAGTTTAGAGTTTGCGCTTTGGATGCAATAAGTGAGCATGTATAGAAAGGGCACTGAAACAGCTGCTATTCTCACTTTTGGAGCTTTGAAATATTATATTTTAATTGTTCCTTCACTGATGTCGTGCCAGTAAAAGAGGGCTACTTAGCTACTAACAAAACGCAAAAAAATGAAAGGAAGTTTCTGATATGAACATATTTCAATTTCGGGGACTTAAAAATGAAAGCAATGGAAATTCAAAATGCGTTTTCAATATTTCTCTCTCTTCAGAAAATATTTCCAGAAATCATTACCTAAAGTTTTTAACCTAGATGTTTTCAAATTCATTTTTGGTTTGTGAAAATAAGAAAGCAAACGATTCAGTACACCCTAAATATTTCAATAAATGTAAATTTCTTAAATAACATTAATGGACATTCACAAACGTGTGTTCATCCGTTAAAGATTTATTGGAGCTATGATAAGTGGGACCACTAAAATTTGGTCTTGATCTGAGTGTCTAGTTCTGTTGAATAATTCTTTTTGAAGAACCCAAATTTATTAGACATTCAGTTGTATTAGCCAGGCCCACTTGAGGGACAAGGTTTCGTAATTATCCTTGAATTTGGAAAATCGTGTCACCTGTGTGCTTTCATGCATCTTTACATTTCTCCAAATTACAAGATTGTAACTGGAATGAATGCTTGCAGAGGAGCTTGTAACAGGCTTATCCCGTGTGTCTTGGGAAAAAGTAGATGTTAGCTTCCACAGTAGCAGACAGAGGTTTGCTGCGCATAGTGTTATACAGGTTTGTGTTTCGCAGTCCACTATGCTTGTCGATTATTATAGCAGTATTTCATTTTAAACCCGACTATATTTCTTTGGCATACATCCTTTAACTTGCCACTTGTCCATCATAGTTTAAAATTGCTATTTTACAGGTCAAAGACCGAAGCTCACACATAGAAGGCGCAGATGTCATACAGCACATGATTGATCATTTTCTTACATAAAGCCATTTGTCCGTAGAGTTCTGTGTTTCCCACTTAGCCTTATACATTTTGCACAGGTAGGTCTAGAAATGTTTAGCTAGCCATAGCTAAATCTTATTGATGCAATGATGCTAATATTAATTTAAACCTGAATGAATTGGTTGCAGGGTGGAAGCATTGGTCCTGACGTCCCTGTAAGTTCTTTATTTGTTTTAGGTGAAGCAGCAGTTAAAGTTTTGGCTATGTATAATTCTTGACTATGTATAAAATATGTATGTATATGTAAAGTAGATGGCATATTTATATCCCACAAAGCATTACGTGTTTGCATGTATTTAACCATAACCAAACCAAAGCAGACCGATATTAAACAAATTGGTTCTTAAACTGATCGTCTTTTCTGAAAGTGATTAAAAACCGGGTTTCTAAAATGCTTTTAAAAAATCAGAACCTGATAAACAAATATAGTGTGCGAGTTGGCTCATATTCATCTGCTCACTAACCTCGCGCATGAGAATCGGGAAGACGAGTATGTGGAGTTCAGTTATGTTTGCATATTCGGCCTTACCCAAATAATGCGGTATGCCTCAGTTAGTGCATACCTTATCCTTCTAAATGCTGAAACAGGAAGAAAAAAAGAAATTCTTGGGATTGAGCAACTTTTAGTATTTTTGGTCATTATTTGTTATTATACACTAAATTATTTTTAACGAGTAAATTTTACTAATTTATGTGTGTTAATTTTGAAAAACATGAGTGCGAACTATATTGATTTATGTGTATAAAATTTTGGTAAATATAGATATAAATTATATGCTTTTTGAGTGTAAAATGTGTATAAATATGGGTGTAAATTAGTGTCAAGTGTTGCTTAAAAATAATAATTTGTTGGGTATGTAGAATTGTTCGGGAAAAAAATTAAAAAAAAATAAAGTTATTTAAGTTATAAAGTGAGGTTAATCACTTGAATTTATAATTTTTATCATGTGTTATCACATTAATTTAAGAATAATTGGACATTTAGGAGTTGATTGGTTTGTGAAAATATTTTGTTTTTATTTTTTGGAAAATTATTATTTTCAACTTTTCACATTTTAGAAGACGTGATTGATTTGTGAGAGAATTTAATGTGAGCAAAAAGGGGTTAAAAATTTAAGAATTTTTAATTTGAAAAAATTTCGGTAAAAATTTAACTTGGAAAACAAATTTGAGCGCGAAAATTTAAATAATTGCGAAAAAATGTGTACCAGTGTTATAATTTATTATAGATGTTTAGGTTTTTTTGGAATTGCACATGAGAAAAATAAAACTGTTAAAACAACCAGAAAAGTATTTAGAATAAAAATCGGAACACTTATCTTAAAAATTTTGGTAATAGGTGCGATCAAGGGGCAAAAATTTTAAAATCACACTACTTAAGGGGTATACGAGCGTGACATACCCTGATTTCACACTCAAAATCACAACATTCAGTTTTTGGGGAGAGAGCGCCACGAAGAGATTGAGAGAGGAAGAGAACCCTAGTGTAAGATTCGAAAAAATTATAAAAGGATTAATTGGATAATAATCCTTAAATTAAAATAGTTAAAACATGTGGGCGTGCCAAAAAATTAAAACTTAGGAATTTGAAAATTTAACTATGATAATAGAACTTAGTGAATTTTTTCGAGTGTGAATTTGAAAATTTGAAAAATGCGTAAGGACATGTGCCGATAATTTAACTGGCAGTATTAGTTTAAACTGTCCAGTACTGTGCGTAAACAAATTTATTATGAGCCAGAGCAAACGGACTTGGGCTGCAATTGGACCCAAGGCCCATTCACTTATACCCTTACTCTACCCCCCTTTCAACACACACACTCCCTCGTTTCGCAAAACACACACATTGTGCCCTAGGAGAGAAGAGGAGAAATGAGCACTATTCACCTTCTTCCTTCCATCATAATTTTTGATTCGGAGTTCCAATTGACGAGCCGTTTGCTACCATACAAAGCTCTCGTGAGCTCTTCAATTCTATTTAGGTATTGTGGTGAGTGTCTCAAAGTCCTCTGCTCAGCTTCATTTTTCCCTTTCAATTCGTGTTTTAGTTTTGGTTTTGAGGAAATCTTGTGATTTTGGTTATTTAGGAGTGTTATAGTATGAGCTATTGGTGGGTTTTACTCCAAGCCTTGGTGAGAAAAGGTAAAAAATTACTAAACCCTTGTGGTTAGTTGAATTTAATAAACCCTAGAGTTGATTTCGGTACAATGTATGAATTTAGATTGAATATATGTTGATTTGGAGTTGAGTTCGTGATTTGGAGTGCTTGATATTGGGCTTTGGTGGCTAAACTTGGAAGCTTGTGAAAAAAGGAGTCTTTGGTGATTTTTAGCTTGGGAGGAATTAGCCAAGGTATGGTTTAAGTTTCATTTAAATACCATGTAATGTGACATGAAGTCCTAGGTTAGTTGTCCTAGGAATAAGATTGAATTGTATTACTGGATGAACTTAAAATGTGTAATTGTTAAATTGTTGATGGATTTGAGTTTGTTTTGGTGATTGGTTGTTTGTAAATTGTATGAGAATGTGATATGAGTTTGGTGATTGAAATTGAATTGATGAATTAATGAGTTGATGAGATGAATGAATGAATTTTGGGTCGGATGCCGTGAAAGGTAAGATTGGTAAGTGTTCATACCCTGGCCCAACATTAAGGCTCAGGTCCAAATGAGCCAAAAAGGCCCAATCCAAATATTGGCCTTTGCTACTCATCGACCTCTTCAGAAGAGGTCGGATTCGACACAAACTCCACTTTAAGGAAGTCGGGGTCAAAGGTTAGCTAGCAGATAACCCTTATTCAAATAAATAACTGCCCCTAAAATCTCTCAACCCACTCCCAGGAGCCATATCTCAACTTCCCTAAAATAAAGGGACGGTTATCCACCTTAAAAGGTGGAACTATTCCAACGGTGGTTATTAGATCACTACTATAAATACACTGACACCAATCAGGTATCTCTAAGTTCTAGTACTCTCTAAACCTGTAAAACCCTTTGCTGACTTAGGCATCAGAGTGTCTTTGCAGCTACCACCCCCTATTCCTCCATACACACAAGTCAGACGGTAGCTCCCTGGCGCTATTAAGTCGGAGACCCTCTCCTCCTGTCGTTTGGGTTAGCTTTACAAGCCCAGTCTACTAATCTCTAGTTACTAATGACAAGTCATTTTAGGCAAGTTTCACAAGCCTTTTTCATTATTTTTTACTTGGTTTTCATGCATTTTTAGGCAATAAGTAAGTATTTGGATGAGAATTTCATGCTTGTCTTGATTCAATCAAACAATGTTAATTTTATGCATTTTTCATAAGATTTATGCAAGAATTGTTTAATAAAATGAATGATGCAAAATCCTATGATTATGCCATGGCTTTGATGTATCTGTTTGATTGATGACTGATAAAGCCCATTTTTAGGGTTTATCTTGTGTTGAATTTAGAGGGTTTTGTCAACTTGTCTCCCATTTATTCACTAGAATAGCATGGTTTTGTAAATTCTCCTTTAATTGGGCTTAAGAGTGAAAACATGCATTTTAGGACTTAAAATAGCTAAATTCAATTCACCTTGATTCCATTAGATGTCTTGATGTGTTTGCTAAGTGATTTCAGGTTTAGGAGGCAAAGATTGGATTGAGGGAATGAAGAAAAAGCATGTAAAAATGGAGAACTCATGAAGAAATGAAGGAATCGTAAAAGCTGTCAAGCTGACCTCTTTGCATTTATTCGATCATAACTTGAGCTACAGAGGTCCAAATGTGACGGTTCCGGTTGCGTTGGAAAGCTAACATCCGGGACTTCAAAATGATATAAGATTTACTATAGTTGCATCACGTATAGGGATGCGTACGTGTACTGTACGCATACGCGCTGATGCTGCACGTCACTTTTTAAAATGCAACTCGTGGCCAGCGATTTTAGAATCCTTATGGGCCCAATCCAACTCATTTCTGATGCTATTTAAGCCAAGGATTGAAGGGGAATCAAGATACTTTTGATCATTAGTCATAGTTTAAGTTTTAGACGTAGTTAGAGTTAGTTTCTAGAGAGAGAAGCTCTCACTTCTCTCTAGAATTAGGATTAGGTTTAGGTCAATAATCTTAGATCTATGTTTTAATTCATGTTCTCTTCTACTTCTACTTCTCAATTCCTTGTTGTTACATTCATCATTCTTCCATTCTTTTGTTGTAATTTCCTTTATGTTGCTTTTATGCTTTGTTGTAGATCTACTCTTGTTCCTTCTCTTTTCTTTCAATTCAATTTGAGGTAATTCATAATAATTGTGTTTCTTTTGATTTGTTGTTGTTTAATTCCTTGTAATTGAGTAGTGTAGATTTACTTTCCTTGCAATTTTACTATGCTTATCTTTTGTGCCTTCCAAGTGTTTGATGGAATGCTTGGTCGGATTTTAGAGTAGAATTTTATGTTCTTGGCTTGGAAAGGTATCTTAGGAACTCTTGAGTTACTAATGTCCAAGTAATTGATGATTGGGATCTATTGACTCTAGTTCTCACTAATTGAATTAGTGGAGAGTTAGGACTTATGGACTAGGATTGATATAGCTCATTTGACTTTCCTCTACTACTAGTTAGAGGATGACTTAATGGGATTGATCCTTGCCAATTCTCATGTTGTGGTTAGTGATTAGGATAGAGATCCTTGACCACCAAACCCTGCCAAGACCTTTTTGTTATTTGAATTTCCTTACCATTTATTTTTCACGCCTCTCATAAAAAATCCCAAAATATACCCCATAACCAATAACAAGACACTTTATTGTGATTCCTAGGGAGAACGACCCGAGGTTCAAATACTTCGGTTTATAATTTTAGGTTAGTGACAAATAATCTTTTGTATGAAAGGATTATTGCTTGGTTTAGAAACTATACTTGCAACGAGATTTCATTAGTAAAATTCTAGACCACACAAAAATCTAATCATCAAAATGGCGCCGTTGCCGGGGAATTGCAATGGTGTTATGTTATTGGTTATTGTATATATGTGAATATGGTGAATAACTTGATTTTTGGATTGCTTGTTAGCTTTTTGCTAGTTTTAGGACTTTGTTTCATCATTTCTTATTAGCTTTTGTTTCTTATTTTCTTTTTCCATTATGAATTCTCACTTTGGCTATGAGTTTGGTTCTAACTATGTTGTAGGAAATGAAGATTTCAATGAAGAGATGTATCAAGGATGGGACAACCAGAGGTGGGAGGAGCCATATCTATATAATCAATCCTCATGGCAACAACATCCACCAATGCACTATGAACAAGAGCCATTCTATGATGCATACCAATCAAATGGCTATGGTGAATCTCCTTATGACTTCCAAGAACCACCACCATATGCCTATGGGTCATATCCTCAACATAACCCTTAACCATACTCACAAGCCCCTTCTCACCAACCACCTCCTTGTGACCCTAACCCATATCCACTATACCAACCACCTTTTGAACCATATGAGCCATACATAAAATCACCACCATTCCAACCTCAATACTTCCAAGAACCACCTCTTCCATACTATGACCAAGATGAACCACCTCTAATGAGTGCAACTCTCCATCCTCAAGATGAGTTCTACCTGCCACCACAACCCTCCATGGAAGAATATCCATGTCCATCTTTCAAGGAAGCAATGGATCGACTTCAAGCAACCATCCGTGAAAAGTTAGATGCATGAGACTCATACCATATGTCCAAGGATGATTGTGAAGGAGCAACCGAATAGGGAAGCCTGAAGGGGATTATAGAATCTCAACTTGAGAACAATAGGTTGGAGTGTGTTGAGCAATAAGTAGAACAAATAGAGTACATAGAACCACCATATCCTCACTATGATGAACCACCTTCCTATTATGAACCCTTCCTCCAAAATGATCAACCCTTCCATCCACCCCAACCTCCAATGGATGACATCCTTGGTGTTATTGTTCAAGGGCAGAAAGAGATGAAAAGGGATGTGCAAAATTTCATGGCCGCCTTGAATGCGGTAACAAATCAATTAGCCTCCCAATGCTTGAACACTCAAGGAACTCCCATGGCTACATGTGGAGAATCTAATGAAGAGCATAGCATGAAGGAGAGATTGGAAACTTCGGTGGGAAATGAGGGAAGTTGCTTTGTGTTGGAATAATTGGAGGAAGCTAGGATTATCGAAGAAAAGGAAGAAGTGGTTGAGGACTTAGGAGATGCGGAACCCCCATGGGAACTTAGAGTTGAAGAAAACCCCTCTAAGAGGATTGAAATTGATGTCAAGGAAGAATGTGCACAACCTCCAACGTATATACCTTATGAAGAATTGGATAGGATAGAGCAAGAATTGAGTTCCCTTGGCAATGAAGATCAAGCATTAAGTCTTGGTGGTGAAGAATCCTTTGAGCTTGTAGAACCTTCTCCCGGTGGATTTGAAAGCATTGTGGAGGTAAAATTATCCCATCCTCCCAATTATGATTTGATTAAGGGAAAAGGCTCAAATAGTATTGATGAACAAAGGATTGAATTAGAGAAATCTTGTAAAGAGGTGAAAGTCCTTAGAAAAAGAAGGATGGGAGTTGGTTACGCTTTGTCAAGATCTTTGGAAGCTTCTTTACCTAGGTTGTCATCTACTCCTTCACTTGAGTGGGTAAAATTCATTTCTATTAGCTTTATTTTCCCCCTTGAGTATGGCTTGCTTGAAATGGATTGCCAACTTAGGAAACTTTGTGGGATAAAGCGCAAGCGAAAAGCGTTTTGTGGTTGGCGTTGCAAATCAAGGCTCATTAGGGTTGATACATCAAACATGAAATACAAAGGTTGGAGTAGTGCTCAACTAGATGGGTCTAGGAGGATTGTTGGTCACTTTATTGAGAGTTCACTTTACTTGCCATCCGGATGAACTAATGATGATCAATTCAAGGATGTGTGTGGAAACAAGATATGGGATCCGGGAATACATGAAGATCACCTTTGGGAGCTCATAGCTTGTGCAGAATAGGTTATTAAATTTGAAGAATGGAGCTTATTGGAGATTCAAGCATTGGTGGATGTTCAAAGATAGCTTCAAGCACAAGCCACCTTGATGAGGAGCTCCCCATAAGTCCAACTTAAGGACAATAAACAAAAGTGCTAGGTGGGAGACACCCCACCATGGTAAACTCTTTTCATTTTTCTCTTTTGTAAATATTGGTAGAATAGGTTTGATTTCATGTTTTGTTTGTTTTGTTGGGTTTAATTGGTAGTGTAGTATATTGAATAAGGTTTTAGGGTGTTTTGGTGGATGTTTGGAGGTTTGGAAGGCTTGGTTTGGTGCAAGAACTTGGAAAAATTTTGAAAAACAGAGCACCAATGGTGCATGAAGTTACAATCACACTTACAATTCTGCACAACTAACCAGCAAGTGCACTGGGTCGTCCAAGTAATACCTTACGTGAGTAAGGGGTCGATCCCATGGAGATTGTTGGCTTGAAACGAGCTATGGTTACCTTCTAACTCTTAGTCAGGAGATTAATAATGAAAAGGGTTTTGTTTGTAATATAATAGAAGAACATGAAATAAAAGGTACTTGTGGTTCAATAATGGAGAATAGATTGGAGTTTTGGAGATGCTCTGTCATCTGAATCTCTGCTTTCCTACTATCTTCTCCTTCACGCACGCAAGGCTCCTTCCATGGCAAGCTGTGTGTAGGGTGTCACCGTTGTCAATGGCTACTTCCCATCCTCTCAGTGAAAATGGTCCATGTGCACTGTCACCGCACGGCTAATCATCTGTCGGTTCTCGATCATGTTGGAATAGAATCCAATGATCCTTTTGCGTCTGTCACTACGCCCAACACTCGCGAGTTTGAAGCTCGTCAAAGTCATCCCTTCCCAGATCCTACTCGAAATACCACAGACAAGGTTTAGACTTTTTGGATCTCAGGAATGGCGGCCAATAATCCTAGCTTATACCACGAAGACTCTAGATGCATGATGAGCGGATAATTTGTATGCTTTTTGGCATTGTTTTTAGTATGTTTTTGGTATGATATAGTTAGTTTTTAGTATATTTTTATTAGTTTTTAGTTAAAATTCACTTTTCTGGACTTTACTATGAGTTTGTGTGTTTTTCTGTGATTTCAGGTATTTTCTGGCTGAAATTGAGGGACCTGAGCAAAAATCTGATTCAGAGACTAAAAAGGACTGCAGATGCTGTTGGATTCTGACCTCCCTGCACTCGAAGTGAATTTTCTGGAGCTACAGAAGCCCAATTGGCGCGCTCTCAACGGCGTTGGAAAGTAGACATGCTGGGCTTTCCAGCAATATATGATAGTCCATACTTTACCCAAGATTTGATGGCCCAAACCGGCGTTCAAAGTCACCCTCAGAAATTCCAGCGTTAAACGCCGGAACTGGCACCAAAATGGGAGTTAAACGCCCAAACTGGCATAAAAGCTGGCGTTTAACTCCAAGAAGAGTCTCTAAACGAAAATGCTTCATTGCTCAGCCCAAGCACACACCAAGTGGGCCCGGAAGTGGATTTTTATGTCATTTACTCATCTCTGTACACCCTAGGCTACTAGTTCTATATATATAGGACCTTTTACTACTGTATTTTCATCTTGGTTCTTCTGGTTCCCTCTCTGGGGCCGAAACCAATGATCACTCTTGTTCTTATGTATTTTCAACGGTGGAGTTTCTACACACCATAGATTAAGGTGTGGAGCTCTGCTGTACCTCGAGTATTAATGCAATTACTATTGTTCTTCCATTCAATTCCGCTTGTTCTTGTTCCAAGATATCACTTGTTCTTCAACTTGATGAATGTGATGATCCGTGACACTCATCATCATTCTCACCCATGAACAAGGTGACTGACAACCACTTTTGTTCTACAAGCAACCAAGGCTCTAGTGAATATCTCTTGGATTCTTTAATCAGAGTCTTCGTGGTATAGGCAAGAACTGATGGCGGCATTCAAGAGAATCCGGAAGGTCTAACCTTGTCTGTGGTATTCTGAGTAGGATTCAATGACTGAATGACTGTGACGTGCTTCAAACTCCTAGCAGGCGGGGCGTTAGTGACAGACGCAAAAGAATCGATGGATTCTATTCCGGCCTGACCGAGAACCGACAGCTGAATTCCGCGTGCTGTGACAGAGCATATGCAATCATTTTCACTGAGAGGATGGGAGGTAGCCATTGACAACGGTGAAACCCTACACAAGCTTGCCATGGAAAGGAGTAAGAAGGATTGGATGAAGACAGTAGGAAAGCAGAGAGACGGAAGGGAAGGCATCTTCATGCGCTTATCTGAAGTTCCTACCAATGAATTACATAAGTATCTCTATCTTTACCTTTTTGTTATTTTCGTTCATCACCATTACAATTTGAGTTTGCCTGACTAAGATTTACAAGATGACCATAGCTTGCTTCAATACTAACAATCTCCGTGGGATCGACCCTTACTCGCGTAAGGTTTATTACTTGGACGACCCAGTGCACTTGCTGGTTAGTTGTGCGAAGTTGTGTAATGCCATGGTATTGAACACCAAGTTTTTGGGGTTCATGTCCGGGGATTATGAGAGTTGTGAAAAGTATTGTTCACAATTTCGCGCACCAAGTCTTTGGCGCCGTTGCCGGGGATTGTTCTAGTTTTGAGCAAGCTTTTGGTAACATCAGTGCCAAGATCCGGCAACAACACCAAGTTTTTGGCGCCGTTGCCGGGGATTGTTCAGTTTGGACAACTGACGGTTCATCTTGTTGCTTAGATTAGGTATTTTTCTTCAGAGTTCTTAAGAATGAATTCTAGTGTTTCAAGGTGATGTTCTTATCATCACCAAAGCTGATTGATCCTCATCAATTTAGCTCTTGAATGCAATGTCCTGCTGAAGCTTGGCCGGCCATGTCTTATTTCTTTAGACTAAAGCTTTAGACTAACATTGCATGATTCCTGGAATTCTCATTAAGAATTTTGATACCTTTATTTTCTTTTTCTACATAATTTTCGAAAAAAAAAACACAAAAAAATTATAAAATCATAAAATCCAAAAATATTTCTTGTTTAGAGTCTCATCTTAAGTTTAGTGTCAATTGCATGTTTCTGCTCTTTTTGCATTCATGCATGTGATTTCATTGATCTTCAAGTTGTTCTTGATGATTTCTTTGTTTTGATCTTTGAATTCTATTGACTTGAGTGTTTTGTTATATGCATTCTCATTTTGTTAGTGTCAATGGTATACAAACTGCTAAGTTTGGTGTCTTGCATGCATTATTATTTGATTTTAGTTGCATTTTGATTATTCCTTATTATTAAAAATCCAAAAATATTTTTAATTTGTGTCTTTTCAAGTCAATAATACAGAGAATTGAAGATTCAGAACATACTGCAGAGGAATCACACAGAAAAAGCTGGGCATTCAAAAATGCCCAGTGAAGAGGACAGACTGGCGTTTAAACGCCAGCCAGGGTACCTGGTTGGGCGTTTAACGCCCAAAAGGGTAGCATTTTGGGCGTTAAACGCCAGAATGTGCACCATTCTGGGCGTTTAACGCCAGGATGGCACAAGGGGGAAGATTTTGTTTTCAAATCAATTTTTTTTCAAGTTTTCAAAGTTTTTCAAAATCAAATCTTTTTCAAATCATATCTTTTCAATCAAATGTTTTCAAAATCAATTTCTTTCCTTTTTCAAAGATACTTACTAACAATTAATGATTTGATTGAACATTTTAAGTATGTTGCCTTTTCTGTTGAGAAAGGTTTAATGTTTGAATCATATCTTTTCTTGTTAGGCAAGTCATTAATTTTTAAAATCAAATCTTTTTAAAAATTGTTTTCAAATCATATCTTTTCAATCATATCTTTTTAAAAACCATAACTTTTCAATCAAATCTTTTTAATCACATCTTTTTCAAAATAGTTTTCAATCAAATCTTTTTGATTTCTAATTTCAAAATCTTTTTCAAAAATCACTTGATTTCTTTTCCACTTTTAATTTTCGAAAATCAATTAAAGTTTTTCAAAAATATTTTCAAAATCTTTTACTTAATTTTCGAAAATTACTTCCCTTCTTCTCACATCCTTCTATTATTGGAGTACCACGCCTTCTCAATGCACAATTCGAACTCCATCTAATTAAGTTTGAATTCTTCTCCTTCTGTCTTCTATTTTTCTTTTCTTCTGACACCTCAAGGAATCTCTATACTGTGACATAGAGGATTCCATATTTTCTTGTTTTCTTCTCTTTCATATGAGCAGGAACAAGGACAAAGGCATTCTTGTTGAAGCTGATCCTGAACCTGAAAGGACCTTGAAACGAAAGCTAAGAGAAGCTAAGGCACAACTCTTTGTAGAGGACCTAAACGAATTCTTCAAGGAAGAAGAACACATGGCAGCCGAAAACAACAACAATGCCAACAATGCAAGGAAGGTGCTGGGTGACTTTGCTGCACCTACTCCCGACTTTTATGGGAGAAGCATCTCTATCCCTGCCATTAGAGCAAACAACTTTGAGCTTAAGCCTCAACTAGTTTCTCTAATGCAACAGAATTGCAAGTTCCATGGACTTCCATTGGAAGATCCTCATCAGTTTTTAGCTGAGTTCTTGCAAATCTGTGACACTGTCAAGACTAATGGGGTAGACCCTGAGGTCTATAGACTTATGCTATTCCCTTTTGCTGTAAGAGACAGAGCTAGGACATGGTTGGACTCACAACCTAAAGAAAGCCTGGACTCTTGGAAAAAGCTAGTCAATGCCTTCTTGGCAAAGTTCTTTCCACCTCAAAAATTGAGTAAGCTTAGAGTGGAAGTCCAAACCTTCAGACAGAAGGATGGTGAATCCCTCTATGAAGCTTGGGAAAGCTATAAACAATTAATCAGAAAATGTCCTTCTGACATGCTTTCTGAATGGAGCATCATAGGTATTTTCTATGATGGTCTCTCTGAACTATCCAAGATGTCTTTGGATAGCTCTGCTGGAGGATCTCTTCATCTGAAGAAGACGCCTGCAGAAGCTCAAGAACTAATTGAAATGGTTGCAAATAACCAATTCATGTACACTTCTGAAAGAAATCCTGTGAACAATGGGACTAGTCAGAAGAAAGGAGTTCTTGAGATTGACACTCTGAATGCCATACTGGCTCAGAATAAAATATTGACCCAACAAGTCAATATGATTTCTCAAAGTCTGTCTGGAATGCAAAATGCACCAAGCAGTACTAAGGAAGCTTCATCTGAGGAAGAAGCTTATGATCCTGAGAATCCTTCAATGGAAGAGGTGAATTACATGGGAGAACCCTATGGAAACACCTATAATCCTTCATGGAGGAATCATCCAAATCTTTCATGGAAGGATCAACAGAGACCTCAACAAGGTTTCAATAACAATAATGGTGGAAGAAACAGGTTTAGCAATAGCAAGCCTTTTCCATCATCTTCTCAGCAACAGATAGAGAATTCTAAGCAGAATACCTCTGACTTAGCAACCATGGTCTCTGATCTGATCAAAACCACTCAAAGTTTCATGACTGAAACAAGGTCCTTCATTAGAAACTTGGAGGCACAAGTGGGTCAGCTGAGCAAGAAAATTACTGAACTCCCACCTAGTACTCTCCCAAGCAATACAGAAAAAAATCCAAAAGGAGAGTGCAAGGCCATTAACATGGCCGAATTTGGAGAGGAAGGAGAGGCAGTGAACGCCACTGAGGAAGACTTCAATAGGCGTGCACTGACCTTCAATGAGTCCCCTAATGAGGAACCATGGGAATCTGAGGCTCAAAATGAGACCATAGAGATTCCATTGGACTTACTTCTGCCTTTCATGAGCTCTGATAAGTATTCTTCCTCTGAAGAGGATGAGTATGTCACTGAAGAGCAAGTTGCTAAGTACCTTGGAGCAATCATGAAGCTAAATGACAAGTTATTTGGAAATGAGACTTGGAAGGATGAACCCCCTTTGCTCACCAAAGAACTGGATGACTTGTCTAGGCAGAAATTACCTCAAAAGAGGCAGGATCCTGGGAAGTTTTCAATACCTTGTACCATAGGCACCATGACCTTCAAGAAGGCCTTATGTGACTTAGGGTCAAGTGTAAACCTCATGCCCCTCTCTGTAATGGAGAAGCTAGGGATCTTTGAGGTGCAAGCTGCAAAAATCTCACTAGAGATGGTAGACAACTCAAGAAAACAAGCCTATGGACTTGTAGAGGATGTTCTGGTCAGAGTTGAAGACCATTACATCCCTACTGATTTCATAGTCCTAGAGACTGGGAAGTGCATGGATGAATCCATCATCCTTGGCAGACCCTTCCTAGCCACAGCAAAAGCTATGATTGATGTTGATAGAGGAGAGTTGATCATTCAAGTGAATGAAGAATCCTTAGTGTTTAAGGCCCAAGGATATCCCTCTGTCACCATGGAGAGGAAGCATGAAGAGCTTCTCTGAAAGCAGAGCCAAACAGAGCCCCCACAGTCAAACTCTAAGTTTGGTGTTGGGAGGCCACAACCAAACTCTAAGTTTGGTGTTGAACCCCCACATTCAAACTCTAAGTTTGGTGTTGGGAGGTTCCAACATGGCTCTGAGCATCTGTGAGGCTCCATGAGAGTCCTCTGTCAAGCTAATGACATTAAAGAAGCGCTTGTTGGGAGGCAACCCAATGTTTTATAATTAATTATTTTCCTTTGTTATTTTATCTTTTTTGTAGGTTGATGATCATGAGAAGTAACAAAATCAATGAAAAAGGCAAAAACAGAATGAAAAACAGGAAGAAAAATAGCACACCCTGGAGGACGCACCCACTGGCGTTTAAACGCCAGTGAGGTTAGCTATTGGGCGTTTAACGCCCAGTCTGGCACCATTCTGGGCGTTTAACGCCAGAAAGGGGCACCAGACTGGCGTTAAACGCCAGAGAAGGGCAAGAAGCTGGCGTTAAATGCCAGAAATGGGCACCAGCCCGGCGTTTAACGCCAGAATTGGCTCAAAACGTGTTTTTGAATGCCATTTGGTGCAGGGATGACTTTTCCTTGACACCTAAGGATCTGTGGACCCCACAGGATCCCCACCAACCCCACCACCCTCTCTCTTCTTCACCCATTCACCAATCACCTCAACACCTCTCTCCCAAAAACCCCCCACCTATCAAATCCCACTATCATCTTCACTCCTTCATTTTCACACACCCTAAACACTACTTTTTCCCCTTTTGGCCGAACCACAAAGCCATCTCCCTCTCCTCCATTTCTTCTTCTTCTACTCTCTTCTTTCTTCTTTTGCTCGAGGACGAGCAAACCTTTTAAGTTTGGTGTGGTAAAAGCATTGCTTTTTGTTTTTCCATAACCATTTATGGCATCCAAGGCCGGAGAAACCTCTAGAAAGAGGAAAGGGAAGGCAAAAGCTTCTACCTCCGAGTCATGGGAGATGGAGAGATTCATCTCAAGGGTGCATCAAGACCACTTCTATTAAGTTGTGGCCATGAAGAAGGTGATCCCTGAGATCCCTTTCAAACTCAAAAAGGGTCAACTTTGATCAAAGGTTGGACCAAGTCCTCATAGACATTTGTGAAGAGGGCGCTCAATGGAAGAGAGATTCAAAGAGGGAAGCCGGTTCAACTGAGAAGGCATGACCTCAAGCCCATCACTAAGAAAAGGATGGAGCAAACAAGAGATCTCACTCATCATGAAATCCCTGAGATACCTCAAGGGATGCACTTTCCTCCACAAAACTATTGGGAGCAAATCAACACCTCCCTAGGAGAACTGAGTTCTAACATGGGACAACTAAGGGTGGAGCACCAAGAACACTCCATTCTCCTCCATGAAATTAGAGAAGATCAAAGAATCATGAGAGAGGAGCAACAAAGACAAGGAAGAAACATTGAGGAGCTCAAGCACTCCATAAGACCTTCAAGAGGAAGAACAAGCCGCCATCACTAAGGTGGACCCGTTCTTTAATCTCCTTGTTCTTTATTCTTCTGTTTTTCAAAAATTTATGCTTATGTTTATCCATGTTTGTGTCTTATGATCATTAGTGTCTTAGTGTCTATGCCTTAAAGTTATGAATGTCCTATGAATCCATCACCTCTCTTAAATGAAAACTGTTTTTATCACAAAAGAACAAGAAGTACAGGATTTCGAATTCATCTTTAAAACTAGCTTAATTAGTTTGATGTGGTGACAATACTTTTTGTTTTCTGAATGTATGCTTAAACAGTGCATATGCCTTTTGAATTTGTGGTTCATGAATGTTAAAATTGTTGGCTCTTGAAAGAATGATGAAAAAGGAGACATGTTACTGAGGATCTGAAAAATCATTAAAATGATTCTTGAAGCAAGAAAAAGCATTTCTATAAAAAAAAAAACTTTCGAAAAAGAAAAGAGAAATAAAGTTGTGATCCAAGGCAATAAGAGTGTGCTTAAGAACCCTAGACACCTCTAATTGGGGACTCTAGCAAAACTGAGTCACAATCTGAAAAGGTTCACCCAATTATGTGTCTGTGGCATGTATGTATCCGGTGGTAATACTGGAAGACAGAGTGCTTTGGGCCACAGCCAAGACTCAATAAGTAGCTATGTTCAAGAATCATCATACTTAACTAGGAGAATCAATAACACTATCTGGATTCTGAGTTCCTAAAGAAGACAATCATTCTGAATTTCAAAGGATAAAGTGAGATGCCAAAACTGTTCGGAGGCAAAAAGCTACTAGTCCCGCTCATCTAATTTGGAGCTAAGTTTCATTGATAATTTGGAGTCTATAGTATATTCTCTTCTTTTTATCTTATTTGATTTTCAGTTGCTTGAGGACAAGCAACAATTTAAGTTTGGTGTTGTGATGAGTGGATAATTTGTATGCTTTTTGGCATTGTTTTTAGTATGTTTTTGGTATGATATAGTTAGTTTTTAGTATATTTTTATTAGTTTTTAGTTAAAATTCACTTTTCTGGACTTTACTATGAGTTTGTGTATTTTTCTGTGATTTCAGGTATTTTCTGGCTGAAATTGAGGAACCTGAGCAAAAATCTGATTCAGAGACTAAAAAGGACTGCAGATGCTGTTGGATTCTGACCTCCCTTCACTCGAAGTGAATTTTCTGGAGCTACAGAAGCCCAATTGGCGCGCTCTCAACGGCGTTGGAAAGTAGACATGCTGGGCTTTCCAGCAATATATGATAGTCCATACTTTGCCCAAGATTTGATGGCCCAAACCGGCGTTCAAAGTCACCCTCAGAAATTCCAGCGTTAAACGCCGGAACTGGCACCAAAATGGGAGTTAAACGCCCAAACTGGCATAAAATCTGGCGTTTAACTCCAAGAAGAGTCTCTACACGAAAATGCTTCATTGCTCAGCCCAAGCACACACCAAGTGGGCCCGGAAGTGGATTTTTATGTCATTTACTCATCTCTGTACACCCTAGGCTACTAGTTCTATATATATAGGACCTTTTACTACTGTATTTTCATCTTGGTTCTTCTGGTTCCCTCTCTGGGGCCGAAACCAATGATCACTCTTGTTCTTATGTATTTTCAACGGTGGATTTTCTACACACCATAGATTAAGGTGTGGAGCTCTGCTGTACCTCGAGTATTAATGCAATTACTATTGTTCTTCCATTCAATTCCGCTTGTTCTTGTTCCAAGATATCACTTGTTCTTCAACTTGATGAATGTGATGATCCGTGACACTCATCATCATTCTCACCCATGAACAAGGTGACTGACAACCACTTTTGTTCTACAAGCAACCAAGGCTCTAGTGAATATCTCTTGGATTCTTTAATCAGAGTCTTCGTGGTATAGGCAAGAACTGATGGCGGCATTCAAGAGAATCTGGAAGGTCTAACCTTGTCTGTGGTATTCTGAGTAGGATTCAATGACTGAATAACTGTGACGTGCTTCAAACTCCTAGCAGGCGGGGCGTTAGTGACAGACGCAAAAGAATCGATGGATTCTATTCCGGCCTGACCGAGAACCGACAGCTGAATTCCGCGTGCTGTGACAGAGCATATGCAATCGTTTTCACTGAGAGGATGGGAGGTAGCCATTGACAACGGTGAAACCCTACACAAGCTTGCCATGGAAAGGAGTAAGAAGGATTGGATGAAGACAGTAGGAAAGCAGAGAGACGGAAGGGAAGGCATCTTCATGCGCTTATCTGAAGTTCCTACCAATGAATTACATAAGTATCTCTATCTTTACCTTTTTGTTATTTTCGTTCATCACTATTACCATTTGAGTTTGCCTGACTAAGATTTACAAGATGACCATAGCTTGCTTCAATACTAACAATCTCCGTGGGATCGACCCTTACTCGCGTAAGGTTTATTACTTGGACGACCCAGTGCACTTGCTGGTTAGTTGTGCGAAGTTGTGTAATGCCATGGTATTGAACACCAAGTTTTTGGGGTTCATGTCCGGGGATTATGAGAGTTGTGAAAAGTATTGTTCACAATTTCGCGCACCAATGCACGAATTCGAACACTCTGTTGTTAGGAGAGGTACTCAAATTCGTGAACCAGGAACCCAAGAGATACACATTCAATCTAAGATAGAACAAAGGTGGTTGTCAGGCACACGTTCATAAGTTGAGAATGGTGATGAGTGTCACACATCATCACATTCATCATGTTTAAGTGCGAATGAATATCTTAGAATGGAAACAAGCGTGATTAAATAGAAAACAGTGGTAATTGCATTAATCCATCGAGACACAGCAGAGCTGCTTACCGCCAACAATGGAGTTTAGAGACTCATGTCATAGAGATACAATGTAAAATGTGAAAGTGTCATAATGTACAAAATAAATCTCTAAAAGTGAGTAAACTAGGATAGGTAGTGCAGAAATCTACTTTTGGGGCCCACGTGGTGTGTGCTTGGGCTGAGCATTGGAACGTTCACATGCATAGGCTATTCCTGGAGTTAAATGCCAGCTTTGGTGCCATTTTGGGTGTTTAATTCCAATATTTATGCCAGTTTTGGCGTTTTGATGCCAGAAAAGGGAAGAGAGCTGGCGTTTTAACGCCAATTTACGTCATTAAAACTCGCTCAAAGTATGGACTATCATATATTGCTGGAAACCCTTGGATATCTAATTTCCAACGCAATTGGGAGCACGCCATCTGGAGTTCTGTAGCTCCAGAAAATCCAGTTCAAGTGTAGGGAGGTCAGAATCCAATAGCATCTGCAGTCTTTTTTCAGCCTCTGAATCAGATTTTTGCTCAGGTCCCTCAATTTCAGTCAGAAAATACCTGAAATCACAGAAAAACATACAAACGCATAGTAAAGTCCAGAAATATGATTTTTGCACAAAAACCAATAAAAATATACTAAAAAGTGGCTAAATCCTACTAAAAACAACATGAAAATACCCCCAAAAAGCGTATAAAATATCTGCTCATCAACCAACCCACGCGTGAGCGCACTTGGCGCGTACGCGTGACCCAAGCATTTTTGACCATCCACGCGCACGCGTACATGGTGCGTACGCGTGGATGCAAAAATTCCATCCCCAGCCAAAAACCCGAAAGTTAGGCCTGCACTGTGTGAACACTATGCCTAAGGCACAAACCAACCCGCGCGTGCGTGCACCAGGTGCATACGCATCCTTGATTCTAATTGCGCAATGCACGCGTACGCACGGTGTACGTGTGTGCATCGATTGCGCCACTTACAACCCTGGTACATTTTCCAGAGAGTTAGGCAAACCTTGGGCTAACGCTATGCCCCGCACCTAACCTAACCCATGGGTGCGCACCTAGCGAGTACATGATGAGCGGATAATTTATACGCTTTTTGGCATTGTTTTTAGGTAGTTTTTAGTAAGTTCAAGCTAATTTTAGGGATGTTTTCATTAGTTTTTATGTTAAATTCACATTTCTGGACTTTACTTCGAGTTTGTGTGTTTTTCTGTGATTTCAGGTAATTTCTGGCTGAAATTGAGGGACTTGAGCAAAACTCTGAAAAAGGATGACAAAAGGACTGCTGATGCTGTTGGAATCTGACCTCCCTGTACTCGAAATGGATTTTCTGGAGCTATAGAACTCCACTTGGCACGCTCTTAACGGCGTTGGAAAGTAGACATCTAGAGCTTTCCAGCAATATATAATATTCCATACTTTATTCGGAAATTGATGACGTAACTTGGCGTTGAACGCCAATTACATGCTGCTGTCTGGAGTTAAACGCCAGAAAAACGTCATGATCCGGAGTTGAACGCCCAAAACATGTTATAACTTGGAGTTCAACTCCAAGAGAAGCCTCAGCTCGTGGATAGATCAAGCTCAGCCCAAGCATACACCAAGTGGGCCCCGGAAGTGGATTTAAGCATCAATTACTTACTTATGTAAACCCTAGTAGCTAGTCTAGTATAAATAGGATAAGTAACTATTGTATTAGACATCTTTGGTCTCAGTTTTGTATTATTCTTCATCTTAAGAGGCTATTGATCACGTTTTAGGGGGCTGGCCATTCGGCCATGCCTGAACCTTTTACTTATGTATTTTCAACAGTGGAGTTTCTGCACACCATAGATTAAGGGTGTGGAGCTCTGCTGTACTTCAAGTTTCAATACAATTATTATTACTTTCTATTCAATTCTCTTCTATCCTTATTCCAAGATATATGTTACACTTAACTTTGATGAATGTGATGATCCGTGACACTCATCATCATTCTCACCTATGAACGCGCGTGACTGACAACCACTTCTGTTCTACTCTAGGCTGGGCGCATATCTCTTAGATTCCCCAACAGAATCTTTGTGGTATAAGCTAGATAGATGGCGGCATTCATGAGGATCCGGAAAGTCTAAACCTTGTCTATGGTATTCCGAGTAGGATTCTGGGATTGAATGACTGTGACGAGCTTCAAACTCCTGAAGGCTGGGCGTGATGACAAGCGCAAAAGAATCAAGGGATTCTATTCCTACCTGATTGAGAACCGACAGATGATTAGCCGTGCTGTGACAGAGCATAGGAACGTTTTCACTGAGAGGATGGGATGTAGCCATTGACAACGGTGATGCCCTACATACAGCTTGCCATGGAAAGGAGTAGGAAGGATTGGATGAATGTAATAAGAAAATAGAGATACGAGAGGAGCACAGCATCTTCACACACTTATCTGAAATTCCCACTATTGCTTTACATAAGTATTTCTATCCCTTTTTATTTTCTATTTATTTATTAATTTTCGAACTCACCATAAACCAATTTAATCTTCCTAACTGAGATTTACAAGGTGACCATAGCTTGCTTCATACCAACAATCTCTGTGAGATCGACCCTTACTCACGTAAGGTATTACTTGGATGACCCAGTACACTTGCTGGTTAAGTTGAACGGAGTTGTGGAAAGAAAAAGCTTCTCTAACAGTGCCTGGAACTCTTGTATCACAATTTCGTCCACCAAGTTTTTGGCGCCGTTGCCGGGGATTGTTCGAGTATGGACAACTGACGGTTCATCTTGTTGCTCAGATTAGGTAATTTTCTTTTCAAAAATCTTTTTCAAAATTTTTCTTTTCTTTTTCATTTTTCTAACCATGTTTTTCAAAAAAATTAAAATAAAAATACAAAAAAATTAGAAAATCATAAAAATAAAAAATATTTTGTGTTATTGTTTGAGTCTTGAGTCAATTTTTAAGTTTGGTGTCAATTGCATGCTTTAAAAATTTTTCTTGCATTTTCGAAAAATTCATGCATTCATAGTGTTCTTCATGATCTTCAAGTTGTTCTTGGTAAGTTCTCTTGTTTGATCTTGATGTTTTCTTGTTTGGTGTATTTTCTTGTTTTTCATATGCATTTTTTGTTTGTTAGAGTCCATGCATTAAAGATTTCTAAGTTTGGTGTCTTCCATGTTTTCTTTGCATCAAAAATTTTTTCAAAAATATGTTCTTTATGTTCATCATGATCTTCAAAGTGTTCTTGGTGTTCATCTTGACATTCATAGTGTTCTTGCATGCATTAAGTGTTTTGATCCATAATTTTCATGTTTTGGGTCATGTTTGTATTTTTCTCTCTCATAATTAAAAATTCAAAAAATCAAAAAAATATCTTTTCCTTATTTTTCTCATAATTTCGAAAATTTGAGTTGACTTAGTCAAAAATTTTTAAAATTAGTTATTTCTTACAAGTCAAGTCAAATTTTCAAAATTTAAAAATCTTATCTTTTCAAAATCTTTTTCAAAAATCATATCTTCTCCAATTTTTCCTCTTTTTTGAAAATTTCAAAAATCTTTTTCAAAATATTTTCAAAATCTTTTTCTTATCTTTATATCAAATTTTCGAAAATTAGCTAACAATTAATGTGATTGATTCAAAAATTTGAAGTTTGTTACTTTCTTGTTAAGAAAGGATCAATCTTTAAATTCTAGAATCATATCTTGTAGTTACTTGTTAGTTAAGTAATTAATTTTAATTTTAAAAATTAAATCTTTTTCAAACATATCTTTTTATCACATCTTCTTATCTTATCTCTTTGTCATATCCTTTTCAAAATTTTATCTTTTTCAAAAAAATTTGATTTTAAAATATCTTATCTAACTTCTTATCTTCTTATCTTTTCAAATTTGATTTTAATATCTTTTTCAACTAACTAATTAAATTTTTGTTTGTTTCTTATTTTTTTCAAAACCACCTAAACTATTTTTCCCTCTCTTTTTCAAAAATTCTTTTTAATTGTTTTAAATTTTAATTTTAATCTTATCTTATCTCTAATTTTCGAAAATTACTAACCCCTTTTTCAAAATTGTTTTCGAAATTCTCCCTCTCTTTTCTTATTCTATTTATTTATTTAATTACTAACACTTCTCTTCACCCCTCTCCATCTAATATCCGAATCCCCTCTTCTACATTCTTCTCCCCTTTCTTCTTCTACTAACATAAAGGAATCTCTATACTGTAACATAGAGGATTCCTCTTCTTTTCTTGTTTTCTTCTCTTTCATATGAGCAGGAACAAGGACAAAAGCAATCTTGTTGAAGTAGATCCAGAACCTGAAAGGACTCTGAAGAGAAAATTAAGAGAAGCTAAGTTATAACAATCTAAAGGTAACCTTTCAGAAACATTAGAACAAGGGAAGGAGATGGCAGCCGAAAATAATAATAATGCAAGGAGAATGCTTGGTGACTTCAAAAAGCCAACGTCCAAATTTGATGGAAGAAGCATCTCCATTCCTGCCATTGGAGCCAATAACTTTGAGCTGAAACCTCAGCTAGTTGCCTTAATGCAACAAAATTGCAAGTTTTATGGACTTCCATCTGAAGATCCTTATCAGTTTTTAACTGAGTTCTTGCAGATCTGTGAGACTGTAAAGACGAATGGAGTTGATCCTGAAGTCTACAGACTCATGCTTTTCCCTTTTGCTGTGAGAGACAGAGCTAGAATATGGTTGGATTCACAACCCAAGGATAGCCTGGACTCCTGGGATAAGCTGGTCACTGCCTTCTTGGATAAATTCTTCCCTCCTCAAAAGCTGAGCAAGCTGAGAGTGGATGTTCAAACCTTTAAACAAAAAGATGGTGAATCCCTCTATGAAGCTTGGGAAAGATACAAGCAGCTGACCAAAAGATGTCCATCTGACATGTTTTCAAAATGGACCATATTAGATATATTCTATTATGGTCTATCTGAATTTTCGAAAATGTCATTGGACCATTCTGCAGGTGGATCTATTCACCTAAAGAAAACACCTGAAGAGGCCCAAGAACTCATTGATATGGTTGCAAACAACCAATTCATGTACACTTCTGAGAGAAATTCCGTGAATAATGGGATACCTCAGAAGAAAGGAGTTCTTGAAATTGATGCTCTGAATGCCATATTGGCTCAGAACAAAGTGTTGACTCAACAGGTCATCATGATCTCTCAAAGTCTGAATGGATGGCAACATGCATCCAACAGTACTAAAGAGGCAGCTTCTGAAGAAGCTTATGATCCTGAGAACCCTGCAATGGCAGAGGTTAATTACATGGGTGAACCTTATGGAAACACCTATAATCCATCATGGAGAAATCATCCAAATTTCTCATGGAAGGATCAACAAAAGCCTCAACAAGGCTTTAACAATGGTGGATGCAATAGGCTGAGCAATAGCAAGCCATATCCATTATCTTCTCAGCAACAGACAGAGAATCCTGAACAAAACACTTCTAATTTAGCCAATCTAGTCTCTGATCTGTCAAAGGCCACTTTCAGTTTCATGAATGAAACAAGATCCTCCATCAGAAATCTGGAGGCACAAGTGGGCCAGCTGAGTAAGAAAGTCAGTGAAACCCCTCCCAGTATTCTCCCAAGCAATACAGAAGAGAATCCAAAAGGAGAGTGCAAGGCCATTGATATAATCAATATGGCCGAATGCACAAGGGAGGAGGAGGACGAAAATCCTAGTGAGGAAGACCTCCTGGGACGTCCCTCAAGCAAGAAGGAATTTTCTATTAAGGATCCCAAGGAATCTGAGGCTCATACATAGACCATAGAGATTCCATTAAATCTCCTTCTGCCATTCATGAGCTCTGAAGACTATTCTTCCTCTAAAGAGGATGAAGATGTGACTGGAGAGCAAGTTGCTCAATACTTAGGAGCTATCATGAAGCTGAATGCCAAGTTGTTTGGTAATGAGACTTGGGAAAGTGAACCTCCCTTGCTCATTAATGAACTAGATACCTGGATTCAGAAAACTCTACCTCAAAAGAAACAAGATCTTGGCAAGTTCTTAATACCTTGTACCATAGGCACCATGACCTTTGAAAAGGCTCTATGTGATCTAGGGTCAGGGATAAATCCTATGCCACTCTCTGTAATGGAGAAGCTGGGGATCATTGAGGTACAACCTGCCTTGTTCTCATTACAATTAGCAGACAAGTCATTGAGACAAGCTTATGAAATAGTGGAGGATGTGTTAGTAAAGGTTGAAGGCCTTTACATCCCTGCTGATTTCATAATCTTAGACACTAGGAAGGAAGAGGATGAATGCATCATCCTTGGAAGACCTTTCCTAGCCACAGCAGAAGCTGTGATAGATGTCAACAGAGGTGAATTAGTCCTTCAATTGAATGGGGACTACCTTGTGTTTAAGGCACATGGCCATCCCTCTGTGACAAAAGAGAGTAAGCATGAAGAGCTCCTCTCAGTTCAGAGTCAAGAAGAACTCCCACAGTCAAACTCTAAGTTTGGTGTTGGGAGGCCACAACCAAACTCTAAGTTTGGTGTTAAGATCCCATATCCAAACTCTAAGTTTGGTGTTGGGACTATACAACATTGACCTGATCACCTTGTGGCTCCATGAGAGCCACTGTCAAGATATTGACATTAAAGAAGCACTTGTTGGGAGGCAACCCAATTTTATTTATCTAATTTTTATTTTATTATTATTTTATGTTTTATTAGGTAAATGATCATGAGGAGTCACGAAAAAATCATAAAAAATTAAAAACAGAATCAAAAGCAGCAGAAGAAAAAAATCACACCCTGGAGGAAGCACAGGCTGGCGTTCAACGCCAGTAAGATGCATCTGGCCGGCGTTCAACACCAGAACAGAGCATCATTCTGGCGCTGAACGCCAGAAACAAGCAACATTCTGGCGCAGAACGCCAGGAATGTGCCTAGAGAAGAAAAGCTGGCGCTGAACGCCAGTAACAAGCATGAAACTGGCGTTCAATGCCAGAAACATGCTTTACATGGGCGTTGAACGCCCAGAATGTGCACCACACGGCGTTTAAACGCCAGAATGGTGTGCAAAGGCATTTTACATGCCTATTTGGTGCAGGGATGGAATTCCTTGACACCTCAGGATCTGTGGACCCCACAGAATCACCTCAGGATCTGTGGACCCCACAGGATCCCCACCTACTATATTCCTACGTTACCTCCTAATCCTATTTTTGTGATGACTATTCCCCATGTCACACTTCCCAACACTCTTCACCAATCACCTCAATTCCTCTTTCCAATCACCCCTTTCACCACTCACATCCATCCACTCTTGCCCATAAACCCCACCTACCTTCAAAAATTCAAAACCATTTTCCCACCCATTCCCACCCTAAATGGCCGAATATACACTCTCCCCTCTCCCTATATATACCCCTCCATTCTACATCATTTTCACAAAACAAAACCCCCTCTTCTTCACCTTGGCCGAACCTACATCTCTCCCTCTCTACCATATTTTCTTCTTCTTCTTCTTCTTCTTCTTCTTCTTCTTCTTCTTCTTCTTCTTCTTCTTTTTCTTCTTCTTCTTCTTCTTCTTCTTCTTCTTCTTCTTCTTCTCTTCTTTCTTCTCTTGCTCGAGGACGAGCAATCTTTTAAGTTTGGTGTGGTCAAAGAACAATATTTTTTGTTTTCCACTACCATCAATGGCACCTAAGGCCAGAGAATCCTCTAGAAAAGGAAAAAGGGAAGACAAAGACTTCCACCTCTGAGTCATGGGAGATGGAAAGATTCATCTCCAAAAGCCATCAAGACCACTTCTATGATGTTGTGGCAAAGAAGAAGGTGATCCCTGAGGTCCCTTTCAAGCTCAAGAAAAATGAGTATCCGGAGATCCGACATGAAATCCGAAGAAGAGGTTGGGAAGTCTTAACCAACCCCATGCAACAAGTCGGAATCTTAATGGTTCAAGAGTTCTATGCCAATGCATGGATCACTAGGAACCATGATCAAAGTATGAACCCGAATCCAAAGAATTACCTCACAATGGTTCGGGGGAAATACTTAGATTTTAGTCCAGAAAATGTGAGGTTGGCGTTTCACTTGCCCATGATGTAAGGAGATGAACGCCCCTACACTAGAAGGGTCAACTTTAATCAAAGGTTGGACCAAGTCCTAATGGACATATGTGTGGAAGGAGCTCAATGAAAAAGAGACTCCAAGGGCAAGCCAGTTCAACTAAGAAGACTGGACCTCAAGCATGTAGCTAGAGGATGGTTGGAGTTCATTCAACACTCCATCATTCCTACTAGCAACCGATCTGAAGTTACTGTGGATCGGGCCATCATGATTCATAGCATCATGATTGGAGAGGAAGTAGAAGTTCATGAGGTCATCTCCAATGAAATCTACAAAATAGCCGACAAGTCCTCCACCATGGCAAGGCTAGCTTTTCCTCACCTTATTTGCCATCTATGTTACTTAGCTGGAGTTATCATAGAAGGAGACATCTCCATTGAAGAAGATAAGCCCATCACCAAGAAGAGGATGGAGTAAGCAAGAGAGACCCTTCAAGGTTCTCAAGAGATGCATGAGGAAGCTCATCATCAAGAAATCCCTGAGATGCCTCAAGGGATGCACTTTCCTCCCAACAACTATTAGGAACAACTCAACACTTCCTTAGAAGATTTGAGCCACAATGTTGAACAATTAAGGGTGGAACATCATGAGCACTCCATCATTCTCCATGAAATAAGAGAAGATCAAAGAGCAATGAGGGAGGAGCAACAAAGGCAAGGAAGGGACATAGAAGAGCTTAAGGACATTGTTGGTCCTTCAAGAAGAAGACGCCACTAAAGGTGGATTCATTCCTTGTTCTTATTTCTTTCTGTTTTTTCGGTTTTTAATGTTGTGTTTATCTATGTTTTGTGTCTCTACTTCATGATCATTAGTATGTAGTAACCATGTCTTAAAGCTATGAATAAAACCCATTAATCCTTCACCTCTCTTAAATGAAAAATGTTTTAATTCAAAAGAACAAGAAGTACATGAATTTTGAATTTATCATTGAATTTAATTTAATTATATTGATGTGGGGACAATACTTTTTGTTTTCTGAATGAATGCTTGAACAGTGCATATTTTTGATCTTGTTGTTTATGAATGTTAAAACTGTTGGCTCTTGAAAGAATGATGAACAAAGAGAAATGTTATTGATGATTTGAAAAAAAAATCATGAAATTGATTCTTGAAGCAAGAAAAAGTAGTGAAAAGTAAAAAGCTTGCGAAAAATAATAATAATAAAAAAATAATTGGCGAAAAAAATAGAAAGAAAAAGAAAAAGCAAGCAGAAAAAGCCAATAGCCCTTAAAACCAAAAGGCAAGGGTAAAAAGGATCCAAGGCTTTGAGCATCAATGGATAGGAGGGCCCAAGGAAATAAAATCCAGGCCTAAGCGGCTAAATTAAGCTGCCCCTAACCATGTGCATGTGTCATGAAGGTCCAAGTGAAAATCTTGAGACTGAATGGTTAAAGTCGTGATCCAAGGCAAAAAGAGTGTGCTTAAGAGCTCTGGACACCTCTAACTGGGGACTCTAGCAAAGCTGAGTCACAATCTGAAAAGGTTCACCCAGTCATGTGTCTGTGGCATTTATGTATCTGGTGGTAATACTGGAAAACAAAATGCTTAGGGCCACGGCCAAGACTCATAAGTAGCTGTGTTCAAGAATCAACATACTTAACTAGGAAAGTCAATAACACTATCCAAAATTCTAAGTTCCTAGAGAAGCCAATCATTCTAAACTTCAAGGGAAAAAGTGAGATGCCAAAACTGTTCAGAAGCAAAAAGCTACAAGTCCCGCTCATCTAATTATAATTAATATTCATTGATATTTTGGAATTTATAGTATATTCTCTTCTTTTTATCCTAATTGATTTTCAGTTGCTTGGGGACAAGCAACAATTTAAGTTTGGTGTTGTGATGAGCGGATAATTTATACGCTTTTTGGCATTATTTTTAGGTAGTTTTTAGTAAGTTCAAGCTACTTTTAGGGATGTTTTCATTAGTTTTTATGTTAAATTCACATTTCTCGACTTTACTTCGACTTTGTGTGTTTTTCTGTGATTTCAGGTAATTTCTGGCTGAAATTGAGGGACTTGAGCAAAACTCTGAAAAAGGCTGACAAAAGGACTGCTGATGCTGTTGGAATCTGACCTCCCTGCACTCGAAATAGATTTTCTGGAGCTACAGAACTCCAATTGGCACGCTCTCAATGGCGTTGGAAAGTAGACATCTAGAGCTTTCCAGAAATATATAATATTTTATACTTTATTCGGAAATTGATGACGTAACTTGGCATTGAACGCCAAGTACATGCTGCTATCTAGAGTTAAACGCCAGAAAAACGTCATGATCCGGAGTTGAACGCCCAAAACACGTTATAACTTGGAGTTCAACTCCAAGAGAAGCCTCAGCTCGTGGATAGATCAAGCTCAGCCCAAGCATACACCAAGTGGGCCCTGGAAGTGGATTTAAGCATCAATTACTTACTCATGTAAACCCTAGTAGCTAGTCTAGTATAAATAGGATAAGTAACTATTGTATTAGACATCTTTGGTCTCAGTTTTGTATTATTCTTCATCTTAAGAGGCTATTGATCACGTTTTAGGGGGCTGGCCATTCGGCCATGCCTGAACCTTTTACTTATGTATTTTCAACAGTGGAGTTTCTGCACACCATAGATTAAGGGTGTGGAGCTCTGCTGTACCTCAAGTTTCAATACAATTATTATTACTTTCTATTCAATTCTCTTCTATCCTTATTCCAAGATATACGTTACACTTAACTTTGATGAATGTGATGATCCGTGACACTCATCATCATTCTCACCTATGAACGCGTGTGACGGACAACCACTTCCGTTCTACTCTAGGCCGGGCGCATATCTCTTAGATTCCCCAACAGAATCTTCGTGGTATAAGCTAGATAGATGGCGGCATTCATGAGGATCCGGAAAGTCTAAACCTTGTCTATGGTATTCCGAGTAGGATTCTGGGATTGAATGACTGTGACGAGCTTCAAACTCCTGAAGGCTGGGCGTGACGACAAGCGCAAAAGAATCAAGGGATTCTATTCCAACCTGATTGAGAACCGACAAATGATTAGCCGTGCTGTGACAGAGCATAGGAACGTTTTCACTGAGAGGATGGGATGTAGCCATTGACAATGGTGATGCCCTACATACAGCTTGCCATGGAAAGGAGTAGGAAGGATTGGATGAATGTAATAAGAAAATAGAGATACGAGAGGAGCACAGCATCTTCACACACTTATCTGAAATTCCCACTATTGCTTTACATAAGTATTTCTATCCCTTTTTATTTTCTATTTATTTATTAATTTTCGAACTCACCATAAACCAATTTAATCTGCCTAACTGAGATTTACAAGGTGACCATAGCTTGCTTCATACCAACAATCTCTGTGGGATCGACCCTTACTCACGTAAGGTATTACTTGGATGACCCAGTACACTTGCTGGTTAAGTTGAACGGAGTTGTGGAAAGAAAAAGCTTCTCTAATAGTGCCTGGAACTCTTGTATCACAATTTCATCCACCAGTATACGCCCCTCAGTAATTCTGCGCATCGACGCGTGAGTGTGCATGACGCATCCGCGTCGATAAAAAAATAGTTTTTTTTTCTCATTTTCCATTTTCTTTTGTCTATTGCATTCACATACTTTTATTCTTTGCATTTTAATTTTGTTTTTATAGCTTGTTTTTTATTTTTCCTTTTTTGAGTTTCTTATTTTTATAATGGTGTTGTATTTTCCTACTCAATTGTTGAGAATTTCTTGGTTATTTTGATGCCCCTTGACTTGTTTGATATTGATGGGTGATGAAACTTTTAAATCAATGCCTAATCTTGTATGACTCTTGTGTCTTTGTGTATTGATATGACCTCATATTGTCTTTCATGACTCACTCTTTCTTGTTTAAACTTGATGATCAACATGCTCTTTATGGCATTTACATATGCTTTGATTTTACTCTTGCATCAAGTTTAATGATATGCCTTAGCTTGTATTATTTTCTCATCTACATGTTTTAGCTACCATGTAGTAGATACCATACTCTTACTTGGCATTAGCCCCAGCCTAAGTTCTATTTGATTTGATATCTTTTTTATAGGCGTAATTTTCTTTCTTTTTCTCTCCTTTTAGGTTGGCCACTAAAAGAAGGAGAAAAAGGAAAATCTTTTAAATGGGACAACAAACAAGTCATCCGCACAACCCTTTGAAGAAACTCATCAATTGTAGCAACCCGTCCACTTTGCTCTTCTTTGCATGCACCGAGGACGGTGCAATCTTCAAGTGTGGGGAGGTTGCCCGACCAATCTCCATGGGTAACAATTTCCTTTTTCAACACCAACATTAGCTAGTTGTTGCATTTGCATGATAGGTTGCATTTTTGTTAGAATTTGTACATATTTTTACCACTTCTTTCTCGTTAGAATTACTTGGTTAGAGTGATGATTTCTTTTCCAAGAAACTATTTTTGGGCACCCTACCAATTTGAAAAAAAAAATTTGTTGAAGTTGCATGAAAGAATTTATTTTGGAACATGGTTTTTGAGCTAAGAACACAAGCTTGTGAGTTTTGAGCCTAATGGTGTGGTTACATCTTATAACCACTTATTTCCCTTCTTGTGTGCAATTGTTCTCTCTTCCTATGATTGTGATCCTTGATTTGTTCAATTCTATATGTCCATTATTCCTTGTATTCATGCATTTATATGATTGAGGCCATTGTTTCATCAGCTCACTTACCCAAATAGCCTACCTTTTACTCTCCATTGTTAACCAATTTTGAGGCAACGCTTAACCCGATTGTTCTTTATTTTAGCACATTACAAGCCTAAAGTGGAAAATAATAAATGTCCTATATTTGGATCTTTGATTAGCTTAGGCTAGTGAGAGTGTTTATTATTCAAGTTTGGGGAGATTTGGGCACATTGGTTGGGATAAAAAGGTGTTTTGTATCTCTACATTTGGGAACTGGGTGCATACTCATGTATTGATCAAATGTTAGACCTTATGCATTGATGTTCTTGTATATTGCTTGAAAGAAAGAAAGAAAAAAATGAGAAAAACAAAAGAAAAAGAAAAAAAATAAATGTGAAAAAGAAAAGAAAAGAAAAGAAAAAAATAGAAAAAGAAAAAAAAGAAAAACAATAAAAAGGGGACAAAATGCCCCAAAGTGAAGTCCAATAAGAGTCAATGCATAAGTGTTGTGAAAATCAAAAGAAAATGCATGAGTATGTGAAAAAATGAAGAATGGGTAGTTTGGTTAGCACTTAATTCTATAGGTTATTATATAGGTTAGGTGGGAAAGCTTAAGTCAATCAAAGATTCAAATTCTAGTCCACTTATCCATATATGATCCTACCTTAACCCTAGCCCCATTACAACCTATGAAAAGACATCATGATATATGTATGCATGCATTGAATAATTGTTGATTGTTAGATGAGAAACAAATCTTGGAAAGCATGATTAGGGGAGAATTGAGAGAATCGACCCTATACACTTGAGCGACTAGAGTGCAAACACTTCCGGTGAGGGTTCGGTACTCAATTCCTTGATTCCCGGCTTTCATGAGCATTTTTCTTGCAAGTCTACTTGAACTTCATTTTTATACTTGAATTGGTAGGATTCATGAGTCGTCATATGACCTTAGCCCTACCCGTTCATAAATGCTCTTGGAGGATTGATTTATTTTTAACCAAGTAGGTAGAATCATTTTGCATTTAGTTGCATTCATTTAGATAGTTTCATATAATTTAGATTGCATATAGTTTATTCACATTGAATAAATGTTGATACCCTTTGTTCTCTCTTGGTTTAAGCCTGAGGACATGCTTGGTTTAAGTGTGGGGAGGTTGATAAACCCCATTTTTAGGGTTTATCTTGTGTTGAATTTAGAGGGTTTTGTCTACTTGTCTCCCAGTTATTCACTAGAATAGCAAGGTTTTGTAAATTCTTCTTTAATTGGGCTAAAGAGTGAAAACATGATTTTTAGGTCTTAAAATAGCTAAATTCAATTCACCTTGATTCTATTAGATGCCTTGATGTGTATGCTAGGTGATTTCAGGTTTAGGAGGCAAAGATTGGATTGAGGGAATGAAGAAAAAGCATATATAAATGGAGAACTCGTGAAGAAATGAAGGAATCGCAAAAGCTATCAAGCCGACCTCTTTGCACTTATTCGATCATAACTTGAGCTACAAAGATCCAAATGAGGCGGTTCTAGTTGCGTCGGAAAGCTAACATCCGGGGCTTCAAAATGATATAAGATTTGCATAGTTGAATTACGTATAGGGAGGTGTACGCGCACTGTAGGCGTACGCACCGATGCTGCACGTGACTTTTTAAAATGCAACTCATGGCCAAAGATTTTAGAAGCCTTATAGGCCCAATCCAACTCATTTCTGATGCTATTTAAGCCAAGGATTGAAGGGGGAATCAAGATATTTTGATCATTAGTCATAGTTTAAGTTTTAAAAGTAGTTAGAGTTAGTTTCTAGAGAGAGAAGCTCTCACTTCTCTCTAGAATTAGGATTAGGTTTAGGTCAATAATCTTAGATCTAGGTTTTAATTCATGTTCTCTTCTACTTCTACTTCTAAATTCCTTGTTGTTACATTCATCATTCTTCCATTCTTTTGTTGTAATTTCCTTTATGTTGTTCTATGCTTTGTTGTAGATCTACTCTTGTTCCTTCTCTTTTCTTTAAATTCAATTTGAGGTAATTCATAATAATTCTGTTTCTTTTGATTTGTTGCTATTTAATTCCTTGCAATTGAGTAGTGTAGATTTAATTTCCTTGCAATTTTACTATGCTTATTGATGAGCGGATAATTTATACGCCTTTTGGCATTGTTTTTATATAATTTTTAGTAAGTTTGAGCTACTTTTAGGGATGTTTTCATTAGTTTTTATGTTAAATTCACATTTCTGGACTTTACTATGAGTTTGTGTGTTTTTCTGTGATTTCAGGTAAATTCTGACTGAAATTGAGGGATTTGAGCAAAACTCTGAAGAAGCCTAACAAAAGGACTGCTGATGCTGTTGGAATCTGACCTCCCTGCACTCAAAATAGATTTTCTGGAGCTACAGAACTCCAATTGGCGCGCTCTCAACGGCGTTGGAAAGTAGACATCTAGGGCTTTCCGGAAATATATAATAGTCCATACTTTATTCGAAGAATGATGACGTAACATGGCGTTGAACGCCAAGTTCATGCTGCTGTCTGGAGTTAAACGCCAGAAAAACGTCATGATTCGGAGTTGAACGCCCAAAACACGTCATAACTCAGAGTTCAACTCCAAGAAAAGCCTCAGCTCGTGGATTGATCAAGCTCAGCCTAAGCATACACCAAGTGGGCCCCGGAAGTGGATTTATGCATCAATTACTTACTCATGTAAACCCTAGTAGCTAGTCTAGTATATATAGGACATTTATCTATTGTATTAGACATCTTTGGTCTCAGTTTTGTTTTATTCTTCATCTTAGGAGATCATTGATCACGTTAAGGGGGCTGGCCATTCGGCCATGCCTGAACCTCTTTTACTTATGTATTTTCAACGGTGGAGTTTCTGCACACCATAGATTAAGGGTGTGGAGCTCTGCTGTACCTCAAGTATTAATGCAATTCTATTTTCTTTTATTCAAATCTCTCTTATTCTTATTCCAAGATATTCATTCGTACCCAAGAACATGATGAATGTGATGATAAGTAACCCTCATTATCATTCTCACTTATGAACGCGCGTGATTGACAACCACTTCCGTTCTACATGCAACAAAGCTTGAATGCGTATCTCTTAGATTCCCCAACAGAATCTTCGTGGTATAAGCTAGATAGATGGCGGCATTTATGAGGATCCGGAAAGTCTCACCTTGTCTGTGGTATTCCGAGTAGGATCCTGGGAATCCGGAAAGTCTCACCTTGTCTGTGGTATTCCGAGTAGGATTCCGGTAATGAATGACTGTGACGTGCTTCAAACTTGCAAGTGCTGGGCGTTAGTGACAGACTTAAAAGAATCAAGGGATTCTATTCCAGTAGGAGCGGGAACCAACCAGTGATTAGCCGTACTGTGACAGAGTGCGTGAGCATTAGTTTTCACTGCGAGGATGGGATGTAGCCATCAACCATGGGTGATGCCTCCAGACGATTAGCCGTGCGAGTGACAGCCGCATAGGATCATTTTCCCGAGAGGATTGAAAGTAGCCACCGCTGATGGTGAACCCCTATACAAAGCTTGCCATGGAAAGGAGTAAGAAGGATTGAGTAGAAGCAGTAGGAGAGCAGGCGTCCTTAAGCCATGCAGCATCTCCATTCGCTTATCTGAAATTCCCACCAATGAATCTGCATAAGTCTTCTATCCTTTTTATAATCTATTCTCTTATTTCTATTTTCGAAACCCATAAACCATTTTAACCTGCCTAACTGAGATTTGCAAGGTGACCATAGCTTGCTTCATACCAACAATCTCTGTGGGATCGACCCTTACTCACGTAAGGTTTATTACTTGGACGACCCAGTACACTTGCTGGTTAGTTGAACGGAGTTGTGAATTCAAATAAAGACAATTATTGAATAAATCCATACAAGTACAAAGAATAGTGATCACAATTTCGTCCACCAAGTTTTTGGCGCCGTTGCCGGGGATTGTTCGAGTATGGACAACTGACGGTTCATCTTGTTGCTCAGATTAGGTAATTTTCTTTTCAAAAATCTTTTTCAAAAATTTTTCTTTTATTTTTTGATTTTCCAAAAATATTTTCAAAAAAAAATAATAATAAAAATACAAAAAAATCATAAAATCATAAAAATCAAAAATATTTTGTGTTTCTAGTTTGAGTCTTGAGTCAATTTTTAAGTTTGGTGTCAATTGCATGCTTTTAAAATTTTTCTTGCATTTTTTCGAAAATTCATGCATTCATGGTGTTCTTCATGATCTTCAAGTTGTTCTTGACAAGTCTTCTTGTTTGATCTTGATGAATTCTTGTTTAGTGTTGTTTGTTGTTTTTCATGTGCATTTTTGCATTCATATTTTCCATGCATTAAAAATTTCTAAGTTTGGTGTCTTGCATGTTTTCTTTGCATCAAAAATTTTTCAAAATTATGTTCTTGATGTTCATCATGATCTTCAAAGTGTTCTTGGTGTTCATCTTGACATTCATAGCATTCTTGCATGCATCTTGTGTCTTGATCCAAAATTTTCATGTTTTGGGTCATTTTTGTGTTTTTCTTTAAAAATTCAAAAAATCAAAAAAATATCTTTTCCTTAATTTCCTCCAAATTTTTGAAATTTTGGGTTGACTTGGTCAAAAATTTTTAAAATTAGTTGTTTCTTACAAGTCAAGTCAAAATTTCAATTTTAAAAATCTTATCTTTTCAAAATCTTTTTCAAAAATCATATCTTTTTCATTTTTTTTATAAATTTCGAAAATTTCAAAAATCTTTTTCAAAATATTTTCAAAATATTTTTCTTATCTTTTTATCTAATTTTCGAAAATTAGCTAACAATTAATGTGATTGGTTCAAAAATTTGAAGTTTGTTACTTTCTTGTTAAGAAAGGTTCAATCTTTAAGTTCTAGAATCTTATCTTGTAGTTTCTTGTTAGTTAAGTAATTTTTAAAATTAAATCTTTTTCAAATATCTTTTTCAAATATATCTTTTTATCTTTTATCTTATCTTTTTCAAAAATTTTATTTTTTTTCAAAATTTGATTTCAAAATATCTTATCTAACTTCTTATCTTCTTATCTTTTTCAAAATTTGATTTCAAATCTTTTTCAATCAACTAACTAACTTTTTGTTTGTTTCTTATCTTTTTCAAAACCACCTAACTACTTTTCCCTCTCTAATTTTCGAAAATTCTCCCTCCCTTTTTCAAAAATTCTTTTTGATTTAAATTTTAATTTTAATTATATTTTGTCTTTAATTTTCGAAAATCACTAACCTATTTTCAAAAATTATTTTCGAAAATCCTCTCCCTCTCCTCTCTTCTTCTATTTAATTATTTAATTACTAACACTTCTCTTCACCTCTCCTCATCCAAAAATCCGAATCCATCCTTCTTCTTTCTTCTACCCCTTTCTTCTTCTACTAACATAAAGGAATCTCTATACTGTGACATAGAGGATTCCTCTTTCTTTTCTTGTTTTCTTCTCTTTCATATGAGCAGGAACAGGGAAAAAAGCACTCTTGTTGAAGTTGATCCAGAACCTGAAAGGACTCTGAAGAGAAAATTAAGAGAAGCTAAATTACAACAATCCATAAATAACCTTTCAGAAATTTTCGAACAGGAGAAGGAGATGGCAGCCGAAAATAATAATAATAATAATGCAAGGAGAATGCTTGGTGACTTCACAAAGCCAACGTCCAAGTTTGATGGAAGAAGCATCTCCATTCCTGCCATTGGAGCCAATAACTTTGAGCTTAAGCCTCAACTAGTTGCTTTAATGCAACAAAACTGCAAGTTTTATGGACTTCCATCTGAAGATCCTTATCAGTTTTTAACTGAGTTCTTGCAGATCTGTGAGACTGTAAAGACGAATGGAGTTGATCCTGAAGTCTACAGACTCATACTTTTCCCTTTTGCTATAAGAGACAGAGCTAGAATATGGTTGGATTCACAACCTAAGGATAGCCCGGACTCCTGGGATAAGCTGGTCACTGCCTTCTTGGATAAATTCTTTCCTCCTCAAAAGCTGAGCAAGCTGAGAGTGGATGTTCAAACCTTCAAACAAAAATATGGTGAATCCCTCTATGAAGCTTGGGAAAGATACAAGCAGTTGACCAAAAGATGTCCATCTGACATGTTTTCAGAATGGACCCTATTAGATATATTCTATTATGGTCTCTCTGAATTTTCGAAAATGTCATTGGACCATTCTGCAGGTGGATCTATTCACCTGAAGAAGACGCCTGAAGAGGCTCAAGAACTCATTGACATGGTTGCAAACAACCAGTTCATGTATACCTCTGAGAGGAATTCCGTGAATAATGGGATACCTCAGAAGAAAGGAGTTCTTGAAATTGATGCTCTGAATGCCATATTGGCTCAGAACAAAGTGTTGACTCAACAGGTCAACATGATCTCTCAAAATCTGAATGGACTACAACATGCATCCAACAGCACTAGAGAGGCAGCTTCTGAAGAAGCTTATGATCCTGAAAACCCTGCCATGGCAGAGGTTAATTACATGGGTGAACCTTATGGAAACACCTATAACCCATCATGGAGAAATCATCCAAATTTCTCCTGGAAGGATCAACAAAAGCCTCAACAAGGCTTTAACAATGGTGGACGCAATAGGCTGGGCAATAGCAAGCCATATCCATCATCTTCTCAGCAACAGACAGAGAATTCTGAACAAAACACCTCTAATTTAGCCAATATAGTCTCTGATCTGTCAAAGGCCACTTTCAGTTTCATGAATGAAACAAGATCCTCCATTAGAAATTTGGAGGCACAAGTGGGCCAGCTGAGTAAGAAAGTTATTGAAACTCCTCCCATTACTCTCCCAAGCAATACAGAAGAAAATCCAAAAGGAGAGTGCAAGGCCATTGATTTAATCAAAGTGGCCAAATGCATAGGGGAGGAGGAGGACGAAAATCCTAGTGAGGAAGACCTCCTGGGATGTCCTTCAAGCAAGAAGGAGTTTCCTATTAAGGATCCTGAGGAATCTGAGGCTCATACAGAGACCATAGAGATTCCACTAAACCTCCTTCTGCCATTCATGAGCTCTGAAGACTATTCATCCTCTGAAGAGGATGAAGATGTGACTGGAGAGCAAGTTGCTCAATATTTAGGAGCTATCATGAAGCTGAATGCCAAGCTGTTTGGTAATGAGACTTGGGAAAGTGAACCTCCCTTGCTCATTAGTGAACTAGATACTTGGATTCAGAAAACTCTACCTCAAAAGAAACAAGATCCTGGCAAGTTCTTAATACCTTGCACCATTGGCACCATGAGCTTTGAAAAAGCTCTATGTGATCTTGGGTCAGGGATAAATCTGATGCCACGGAGAAGCTAGGGATCATTGAGGTACAACCTGCCTTGTTCTCATTACAATTGGCAGACAAGTCAGTGAGACAAGCTTATGGAATAGTAGAGGACGTGCTAGTAAAGGTTGAAGGCCTTTACATCCCTGCTGATTTCATCATCCTAGACACTAGGAAGGAAGAGGATGAATACATCATCCTAGGAAGACCTTTCCTAGCCACAGCAGGAGCTGTGATAGATGTCAATAGAGGTGAGTTAGTCCTTAAATTGAATGGGGACTACCTTGTGTTTAAGGCACATGGCCATCCCTCTGTGACAAAAGAGAGTAAGCATGAAGAGCTTCTCTCAGTTCAGAGTCAAGAAGAACCCACATAGTCAAACTCTAAGTTTGGTGTTGTGAGGCCACAACCGAACTCTAAGTTTGGTGTTCGGACCCCATATCCAAACTCTAAGTTTGGTGTTGGGACCACACTAACATTGACCTGATCACCTTGTGGCTCCATGAAGAGCCACTGTCAAGCTATTGACATTAAAGAAGCGCTTGTTGGGAGGCAACCCAATTTTATTTATCTAATTTTATTTTATTTTGTTTCTTTGTTATTTTTGTGTTTAATTAGGTACATGATCATGAGGAGTCACGAAAAAAATTCAAAAAAAAATTAATTAAAAACAGAGTCAACAACAGAAGAAAAAAAAATTGTTCACCCTGGAGGCAGCACAGACTGGCGTTCAACGCCAGTAAGGTGCATCTGGCCGGCGTTCAACGCCAGAACAGAGCACCATTCTGGCGCTGAACGCCAGAAACAAGCAACAACCTGGCGTTAAACGCCAGGAAGGTGCACAGAGAGGACAAACTGGCGCTGAACGCCAGAAACAAGCATGAAACTGGCGTTCAACGCCAGAAACATGCATTACATGGGCGTTGAACGCCCAGAACGTGCATCAATGGGCGTTTGAACGCCAGAATGATGCATGAAGGCATTTTACATGCCTATATGGTGAAGGAATGGTATTTCTTTTCACCTCAGGATCTGTGGACCCCACAGGATCCCCACCTCAGGATCTGTGGGCCCCACAGGATCCCCACCTACCATATTCCCACCTTACCTCTTAATCCTATTTTTGTGATTTGTATTCCCCATGTCACAAAACCCAATACTCTTCACCAATCACCTCAATTACTCTTCCCAATTACCACATTCACCATTCACATCAACCCACTCTTCCCCATAAACCCCACCTACCTTCATAAAATTCAAATTCATTTTCCCACCCATTCCCACCCAAATTGGCCGAACCTATACCCTCCCCTTTCCCTATAAATACCCTTCAACTCTTCTTCATTTTCACACATCACAAACCCACATTCTCCCACATAGCCGAAACTACTCTTCTCCCTCTCTTCCCTATTCTCTTCTTCTTCTTCCTCTCTTCTTTCTTCTCTTGCTCGAGGGCGAGCAATATTTTAAGTTTGGTGGGGTAAAAGCATAGCTTTTTTGCTTTTCCATTACCATTAATGGCACCTAAGGTCAGAGAAACCTCAAAGGGAAGACAAAAGCTTCCACCTCTGAGTCTTGGGAGATGGAAAGACTAATATAAGGCGTCATAGCTCAGTGGTAGAACATGTGGCTGCAAATCAAGAGATCCCTGAGATACCTCAGGGGATAAATTGTCCTCCACACAAACATTGGAAGCAACTAAGGGTAGAAACACCAAAATTACTAGGAATCATTCAACAGAAGCAAGGAAGAGACATAGAGGAGCTCAAAGAGCACCATTGGACCTTCAAGAAGGCGCCACCCTCACTCAGGTGGATTCATTCCTTGTTCTTATTTCTTTCTATTTTCGGTTTTTAATGTTGTTTTTATCTATGTTTTGTGTCTCTATTTCATGATCATTAGTATGTAACCATGCCTTAAAGCTATGAATAAAATCCATTAATCCTTCACCTCTCTTAAATGAAAAATGTTTTAATTCAAAAGAACAAGAAGTACATGAATTTCGAATTTATCCTTGAATTTAATTTAATTATATTGATGTGGTGGCAATACTTTTTGTTTTCTGAATGAATGCTTGAACAGTGCATATTTTTGATCTTGTTGTTTATGAGTGTTAAAATTGTTGGCTCTTGAAAGAATGATGAACAAAGAGAAATGTTATTGATGATCTGAAAAATCATGAAATTGATTCTTGAAGCAAGAAAAAGCAGTGAAAAAGGAAGCTTGCGAAAAAAAAAAGTGGCGAAAAAAAATAGAAAGAAAAAGAAGGAGCAGTAGAAAAAGCCAATAGCCCTTAAAACCAAAAGGCAAGCGTAAAAAGGATGCAAGGCTTTGAGCATCAATGGATAGGAGGGCCCAAGGAAGTTAAATCCATGCCTAAGCGGCTAAATCAAGCTGTCCCTAACCATGTGCTTGTGTCATGAAGGTCCAAGTGAAAAGCTTGAGACTGAGTGGTTAAAGTCATGATCCAAAAGAGTGTGCTTAAGAGCTCTGGACACCACTAACTGGGGACTTTAGCAAAGCTGAGTCACAATCTGAAAAGGTTCACCCAGTTATGTGTCTGTGGCATTTGTGTATCCGGTGGTAATACTGGAAGACAAAGTGCTTAGGGCCACGGCCAAGACTCATAAGAAGCTGTGTTCAAGAATCAACATGCTTAACTAGGAGAGTCAATAACACTATCCGAAATTCTAAGTTCCTAGAGACGCCAATCACTCTAAACTACAAAGGAAAAAGTGAGATGCCAAAACTGTTCAGAAGCAAAAAGCTACAAGTCCCGCTCATCTAATTAAATTAATATTCATTGATATTCTGAGATTTATAGTATATTCTCTTCTTTTATCCTATTTGATTTTCAGTTGCTTGGGGACAAGCAACAATTTAAGTTTGGTGTTGTGATGAGCGGATAATTTATACGCTTTTTGGCATTGTTTTTATATAATTTTTAGTAAGTTTGAGCTACTTTTAGGGATGTTTTCATTAGTTTTTATGTTAAATTCACATTTCTGGACTTTACTATGAGTTTGTGTGTTTTTCTGTGATTTCAGGTAAATTCTGACTGAAATTGAGGGATTTGAGCAAAACTCTGAAGAAGGCTAACAAAAGGACTGCTGATGCTGTTGGAATCTGACCTCCCTGCACTCAAAATGCATTTTCTAGAGCTACAGAACTCCAATTGGCGCGCTCTCAATGGCGTTGGAAAGTAGACATCCAGGGATTTCCAGCAATATATAATAGTCCATACTTTATTCGAAGAATGACGACGTAACTTGGCGTTGAACTCCAAGTTCATGCTGCTGTCTGGAGTTAAACGCCAGAAAAACGTCATGATTCGGAGTTGAACGCCCAAAACACGTCATAACTCGGAGTTCAACTCCAAGAAAAGCCTCAGCTCGTGGATTGATCAAGCTCAGCCTAATCATACACCAAGTGGGCCCCGGAAGTGGATTTATGCATCAATTACTTACTCATGTAAACCCTAGTAGCTAGTCTAGTATATATAGGACATTTATCTATTGTATTAGACATCTTTGGTCTCAGTTTTGTTTTATTCTTCATCTTAGGAGATCATTGATCACGTTAAGGGGGCTGGCCATTTGGCCATGCCTGAACCTCTTTTACTTATGTATTTTCAACGGTGGAGTTTCTGCACACCATAGATTAAGGGTGTGGAGCTCTGCTGTACCTCAAGTATTAATGCAATTCTATTTTCTTTTATTCAAATCTCTCTTATTCTTATTCCAAGATATTCATTCGTACCCAAGAACATGATGAATGTGATGATAAGTAACCCTCATTATCATTCTCACTTATGAACGCGCGTGATTGACAACCACTTCCGTTCTACATGCAACAAAGCTTGAATGCGTATCTCTTAGATTCCCCAACAGAATCTTCGTGGTATAAGCTAGATAGATGGCGGCATTTATGAGGATCCGGAAAGTCTCACCTTGTCTGTGGTATTCCGAGTAGGATCCTGGGAATCCGGAAAGTCTCACATTGTCTGTGGTATTCCGAGTAGGATTCCGGTAATGAATGACTGTGACGTGCTTCAAACTTGCAAGTGCTGGGCGTTAGTGACAGACGCAAAAGAATCAAGGGATTCTATTCCAGTAGGAGCGGGAACCAACCAGTGATTAGCCGTACTGTGAGAGAGTGCGTGAGCATTAGTTTTCACTGCGAGGATGGGATGTAGCCATCAACCATGGGTGATGCCT